>NC_057799.1:11650036-11920873 GCF_018294505.1 Triticum aestivum | reverse complement strand
AGAGAGAGAGACAGAGCGAGAGAGAGAGGGAGACGACGGCGCCGCTAGTTAAGTGGGCCTTCTTTGCCGTCTGCTAGCAGACGGCAAAGAGGGCGACCGTTAGGGCTGGCCCACGTCTCCTCTTTGTCGTCCTCTAGCGGCGGCAAAGGAGGAACATTGTCGTCTGCTAGCAGTTGGCAAAGTAGTCACCTCTTTGCCGTCCACTAGCAAACGGAAAGAAGCTAACCTAGCCACACCATGCCCTGTGGGGCCGACCTGGCTCTTTGCCATCAGCATTTTAGCACTTTCTTTGCCGTCTGTTTCCTCAAAGCGGACGGCAAAGAATCTCTTTGCCGTCAGCTCGCAGACGGCAAAGAGTTGGCAGACGGCAAAATGCCAGATTCCAGTAGTGCATAATATTATCAAGCAATTTGGTAGCTTCAACCAAAGTAATTTCCATAAAAGTACCACCCACGGTGGAATCTAAAATACCACCCGCGGTGGAATCTAAAAGATTACGAGAAACAAAATTCAACCCCGCATAATTTTTTTGTATAATCATCCAAAGATTTAACCCATGAGTTGGGCAATTCCTTAGCATCATTTTCATCCTTTCCCAAGATTGTGCAACATGTTCATGTTCAAGTTGCTTGAAATTCATGATCTGGGTTCTAAGGGAAATAATTTTTTAGGGCGAAAAATACTTAGTAATGAAAGCATCTTTGCACTTATTCCAAGAATCAATACTATGGCGAGGCAACGAAGAAAACCAATTTTTTTATGTGATCTTGTAAAGAAAACGGAAATAATTTCAACTTCACAACATCATTGTCCACATCTTTTTTCTTTTGCATATCGCATAATTCCACAAATTTGTTAAGACGGGACGCGACATCCTCATTAGGATTACCGGAAAATTGATCTTTCATAACAAGATTCAGCAAAGCGGCTTTAATATCACAAGACTCCGCACTAGTGAATTGAGTTCACTAGATTATCTTTATGAAGTTTTGCTTGAGATTCATGAATCTAAAAATTGTGATGAAGTGTTAAAAGAAGGAATTTATAAAGTGATTCAAGATATCCCTTAGATGAAAAGCATGATTACAATGATGTTATTATAAATTCTATTAATGTCAACTGTGCTAATAATATGCAAAACCCCAAGCTTGGGGATGCTGATTTTGCTATGTCCACTACTTGTTGCAATGATCATGTTTGGGGTGATGATTCTTATGATCTTGAAAATTTATTTGAACCTCATGATGAATATGCTTGCTGTAATATTAAAAGTGGCTTCGGAAGAGTGTCAACTTTAGCTAAAATAACCCCACTTATTTGGATAGTGTTCAATCTTATGAATTTTGTGATAAAAGTGGGCTTGGAGAGGTCATGACTTTATTTAATGATGATCCCACTATTTTGGAAGACTGTCAACTTTGCATGCATGTGGATCATGAAGAGAATATTTTATGTGATAGTTATATCGTTGAATTTGATTATGATCCTACATGTAATTATTATGAGAGAAGAAAATGTGGTTATAGACATTTTCATGTTATTAAATTACCTCTAGTTATGTTGAGATCGTCAATGTTTCATTCCTTTTCTTTGCATATGTTAGATGTTTCTTGTCTTGATAATTTGTTTGCTTATAAAACTCACATGAATAGGAAGTATGTTAGACTTATATGTGTTTATCTTATGTTTCACGATGCTCTCTTTGTGTTTCAATTCTTATATTTCGTGTGAGCATCGTTGAAATATTATGCCTAGCTAGGGGCATAAGACGATAGCGCTTGTTGGGAGGCAACCCAATGAATAAAATTTATTTTTGTCTTTTTCTTTCTATTCTAGAGTGTTTGCACAATTCTGCTACTGTTATGATTGTGTTTTTTGTGTTTTCATTAGTGTTTGTGCCAAGTAAAGCCTTTAGGATCTTCTTGGGTGATAGTTGTTTGATCTTGCTGAAAAACAGAAACTTTTGCGCTAAAAAAATAATTCTTATTTTTAACAGAAGCGTGATAAACTACCAATTGTTTTTGCACAAGATTAATATACAAATTGCTCTGGTCGTCCTAATATTTCAGAGTTTTTGCAGAAGATTAATATACCAATTGTTTTATTGTAGTGATTTGCTTTCTTATACTAACGGATCTCACGAAAGGTTTTGTTGAGTTTTGTGTGATTGAAGTTTTCAAGTTTTGGGTTATCTTACGATGGATGAAGGAATAAGGAGTAAGAAGGGCCTAAGCTTGGGGATTCCCATGGCACCCCAAGTTATTATCTAAAGAGAAGCAAGCAACTGAGCTTGGGGATGCCCCGAGTGGCATCTCCTCTTTCTTCTAACGACCATCAGTATTTTACTCGAAGCTATATTTTTATTCGTCACATACTATGTGTTTTGCTAGGAGCGTCTTGTATGATATGAGTCTTTGCTTCCTTTGTTTTGTGTTTTTAGTCTTGATCCCTTGCTGGACACACCTATTTGAGAGAACCAAAATTATGCCATGACTTGTTAGAATTGCTCTCTATGCTTCCCTTAAATTTTTAAGAGCTATGGATTTGCTCTAGTGCTTCACTTATATTTTTTTGAGAATGGTGTGCTTTAGTATTTTTGAAGAAATGCTCTCTTGCTTCACATAGATTTATTTGAGAGTTTGTACTTTTTTAAAGAAATTCTCTCTTGCGTCACTTAAATTAATTTGAGAGAAAGAAATATTATGCTCATGATCTTCACTTATATTTATTTGAGCTTATCAAAAGCAACACATGAAGATTAGTTCCAAAGTGATAGATATCCAAGAACAATATAATAAAAACTTTCATGAAGATCGTTGGACAAAATAAACTTGATTCCTTGTTATAGTTTTGAGACATGATGATGTGATATGTGAGTCATGTTGATGAGTAATTGTGCTTTAGTAAGAATATTGGTGTTAAGGTTTGTGATTCCCTATGCAAGCACGAAAGTCAATAGTTGTGCAATAAAATTACATCCTACTTGTGGTGCATTATTCGGTGTTAATTATGCTTAGTGCTCGCTTATGAGATTATTCGTTTCTTGGTTGGTCGCTTCTCAATCTTTTGCTAGCCTTCATTTTGCACTAAGTATGATCACTACTTGTGCATCCAAAATCCTTTAAACCAGTTTTGCCACATGAGTCCACTATATCTACCTATATGCGGTATTCTTTTGCCGTTCTTACAAAATTTGTATGTGCCATCTCTAATATTCAAAATAAAATTCTCTTTTGTGTGCTCGTACCGCTCGCGAGGCGGTGAGGGTGGCTAATATTTTCCATGCTAGATGTGTTATTCTCACTCTGAGTGTTTATTCACTTGTCATTGCACGAGAGTAAGGCAAAGGTATTAGGGATGCGCAGTCCCGAAATGAAAAATGAATTTACTTTATGTTGTCAAATAATAAATTCCTTGGGAAGAGTTGGTATGGAAGGCACCCGTGGATACGGTTAGCCATGGAAAGTGAAAGTATGCTGGAAAAAGGAATAAACTTTATTTTCTGTTTGGGAACCGCCTATGATATATCTAGCATGGAAAGTGTTGGGAACTCTAAGTCGTTTTCGTTGGTGGGAAAAGTATGCATCTCAAAAATGTTTTTATCTCTCAATTTTCTCTCTGAGCTCTGGCACCTCTACAAATCCGTACTTCCCTCAGCGAAGGGTCTTTCTTTTACTTTATGCAATTTTTATTTTTAATTTGAGTCTCCATCTTCTCTTATAAAGCACCAACTAGGGGGCACTATGATCGTATTTGAGCATTGGGTGTAGCTAATATGCGAGTGTGTTTCATGAATGGATCAATGATTCAGCATGATGGGCTAGGGATAACTTATTTAAGCATTGATATTTTGAAAGACATGGTTGCTTGTTGATATGCTTGAGTATTTAAGTCTCATGTCAAAACTAGACTATTGCTTTGAATCATATGAAAGTCCAAATGTCCATGCTATAAAGAAAATGAGATGACATGTTAGGCAGCATTCCACATCAAATATTCTATTTTATCATTTACCTACTCGAGGACGAGCAGGAATTAAGCTTGGGGATGCTGATATGTCTCCAACATATCTATAACTTTTGATTGTTCCATGTTGTTATATTATCATTCTTGGATGTTTTGTAATCATTTTATACTCCCTCCGTTCCACAATGTAGCGCATATAGATTTTTCTAAAAGTCAAACTTTATAAACTTTGACCAAGTTTGTATAGAAAATCATATACATCTAGAATACCAAATACATGTGCTTATATACATCACAAGACATACTTCCATATTATATACATTTGGTATTGTAGATTGATACGCCTCCATCGTATCTACGTTTCCAAACACTTTTGCCCTTGTTTTGGACTCTAACTTGCATGATTTGAATGGAACTAAACCGGACTGATGTTGTTTTCAGCAGAATTGACATGGTGTTATTTTTGTGCAGAAATAAAAGTTCTCGGAATGACTTGAAACTTCATGGAGAATATTTTTGGAATATATAAAAAATACTGGCGAAAGAATCAAGATCAGGGGGCCCACACCCTGTCCACGAGGGTGGGGGCGTGCCTACCCCCCTGGGCGCGCCCCCTGCCTCGTGCGCCCCCTGGTGCTCCACTGACCTCTACTCCAACTCTACATATTCACGCTCGGGGAGAAAAAAAATCAGAGGGAAGGATTCATAGCATTTTACGATAGGGAGCCGCCGCCAAGCCCTATACTCTCTTGGGAGGGCTGATCTGGAGTCCGTTCGGGGCTCCGGAGAGGGGAATCCGTCGTCGTCGTCATCATCAACCTTCCTCCATCACCAATTTCATGATGCTGACCGCCGTGCATGAGTAATTCCATCGTAGGCTTGCTGGACGGTGATGGGTTGGATGAGATTTATCATGTAATCGGGTTAGTTTTGTTAGGGTTTGATCCCTAGTATCCACTATGTTCTGAGATTGATGTTGCTATGACTTTGCTATGCTTAATGCTTGACACTAGGTCCCGAGTGCCATGATTTCAGATCTGAACCTATTATGTTTTCATGAATATATGTGAGTCCTTGATCCTATCTTGCAAGTCTATAGTCACCTATTATGTGTTATGATCCGTTAACCCCGAAGTGACAATAATCGGGATACTTACCGGTGATGACCGTAGTTTGAGGAGTTCATGTATTCACTAAGTGTTAATGCTTTGGTCCGGTACTCTATTAAAAGGAGGCCTTAATATCCCTTAGTTTCCAATAGGACCCCGCTGCCACGGGAGGGTAGGACAAAAGATGGCATTCAAGTTCTTTTCCATAAGCACATATGACTATATTCGGAATACATGCCTACATTACATTCATTTACTGGAGCTAGTTCTGTGTCACCCTATGTTATAACTATTGCATGAGGAATCGCATCCGACATAATTATCCATCACTGATCCAATGCCTATGAGCTTTTCACATATTGATCTTTGCTTAGTTACTTTTCCGTTGCCACTGTTACAATCACTACAAAACTACTACTGTTACTTTTGCCACCGTTACCGTTACTTCCATACTACTTTGCGACTAAATACTTTGCTGCAGATATTAAGTTATCCAGGCGTGGTTGAATTGACAACTCAACTGCTAATACTTGAGAATATTCTTTGGCTCCCCTGGTGTCGAATCAATAAATTTGGGTTGAATACTCTACCCTTGAAAACTGTTGCGATCCCCTATACTTGTGGGTTATCAAGACTATTTTCTAGCGCCGTTGCCGGGGAGCATAGCTCTATTCTTTGAGTCACTTGGGATTTATATCTGCTGATCACTATGATGAACTTGAAAGGTGAAAGAACTAAGATTTTTCCCTCAACTACGAGGGGAGGTAAGGAACTGCCATCTAGCTCTGCACTCGATTCACCTTCTGTTTTGAGTAAGCTTGCGACACCTAAACCTGCTTCTGCTATTAATTCTGATATGTCGCATGTTATTGATGATGCCACTTCTCCTTTGCATGATACTTATGATGAAACTACTTCTATGCTTGATACTACTGTGCCATTAGGTGAATTTCTTGATGAACAACTTTCTAGGGCTAGAGAGAATGAAATTATTGAAACTGATAATATTGATGAAAGTGATGATGAAGATTCTCCCCCTATATATGAATTGCCTGTTGTGCCTGAGGGTTATGTTATGGATGAAGAAACTGCTAGAGACTTTCTTGCTTGCAATGATAGATATGATCTTAAGAAATTATTAGCTAAGATGAAAGAAAAGTCTTTGAATGCTAGAATGAAATATGACCCTGCTTCTGCTACTTCACCTATCTGTGTTACTGATAAGGATTATGATTTCTTTGTTGATCCTGAGATAATTACTTTGGTTGAATCTGATCCTTTCTATGGCTATGAATCTGAAACTGTTGTGGCACATCTTACTAAATTAAATGATATAGCTACCCTATTCACTAATGATGAGAAAACTCGTTACTACTATATCCTTAAATTATTTCCGTTCTCATTAAAGGGTGATGCTAAAACATGGTTTAATTCTCTTGATCCTGGTTTTGTGCGTAGTCCCGAGGATATGATTTATTACTTCTCTACTAAATATTTCCCCGCTCATAAGAAACAATCTGCTTTAAGGGAAATACATAATTTTGTGCAAATTGAAAAAGAGAGTCTCCCACAAGCTTGGGGGAGGCTTCTTCAATTACTTAATGCTTTGCCTGATCATCCTCTCAAGAAAAATGAAATACTTGATATCATTTATAATGGACTAACCGATGCTTCCAGAGACCACCTGGATAATTGTGCTGGTTGTGTTGTCAGGGAAAGAACAGTTGATCAAGCTAAATTGCTATTGAATAATATGTTGACTAATGAAAATAATTGGACACTTCCTGAACCAACTCCTAAGCCAACTCCGAAGAAAAGGGGTATTCTATTTCTCAGTCCTGAAGATATGCAAGAGGCAAAGAAATCTATGAAAGAAAAGGGTATTAAAGCTGAAGATGTTATGAATTTACCACCTATTGAAGAAATACATGGTCTTGATAACCCGACACAGGTAGTAAAGGTAAATTCTCTCTATAGATTTGATGAAGGTGATATTCCTCGTTATAAGTCTGCTAGCCAATGCTTAGATGAGTTTGATAATTTTATTGTTAAACAAGAAAACTTCAATGCTTATGTTGGTAGACATTTGAAACGTAATGCTTATATGATTGAACACTTGAGTGATTATATGTCGAGAGTTAAAGGTGAACTTAAACTCATTAGTAAACATGCTTCTATGGTTACCACTCAAGTAGAACAAGTGCATAAAGCTCAAAATGATTTGCTCAATGAATTAAATAATAAGAAAAATGATAATGCTGTTAGAGTTATGACTAGAGGGGGTAAAATGACTTAGGAACCTTTGTATCCTGAGGGCCACCCCAAGAGAATTGAGCAAGATTCTCAGAGAACTAATGTTGATGCACCTAGTCCTTCTAAAAAGAAGAAAAAGAAAAACGATAGGACTTTGCATGCTTCTATTGAACCTGTTATTGACACACCTGAGAATCCCAATGATATTTCTATTTCTGATGCTGAAACACAATCTGGTCATGAACATGAACCTAGTGATAATATTATGATGATGTTCATGTTGATGCTCAACCGAGCAATAACAATGATGTAGATATTGAACCTGCTGTTGATCTTGATAACCCACAATCGAAGAATCAACGTTATGATAAGAGAGACTTCGTTCCTAGGAAGCACGGTAAAGAAAGAGAACCATGGGTTCAGAAACCCATGCCTTTTCCTTCTAAACCATCCAAGAAAAAGGATGATGAGGATTTTGAGCGCTTTGCTGAAATGATTAGACCTATATTTTTACGTATGCGTTTGACTGATATGCTTAAAATGAATCCTTATGCTAAGTATATGAAGGAAATTGTTATAAATAAAAGAAAGTTACAGGAAGCTGAAACTTCCACCATGCTTGCTTATTATACTATTAAGGGTGGAATACCAAAGAAACTTGGAGATCCAGGAGTACCTACTATACCATGCTCCATTAAAAGGAACTATGTTAGAACTGCTTTATGTAATCTTGGAGCCGGTGTTAGTGTTATGCCTCTCCCTTTATATCATAGACTTGATTTGAATAAGTTGACACCTACTTAAATATCTTTGCAAATGGCCGAAAAAATCAACCGGTATACCTGTCGGTATTTGTGAGGATGTGCCTATGGTTGCAAACGTTACTATCTTAACGGACTTTGTTATCCTTGATATTCCCGAGGACGAAAGTATGTCGATTATCCTTGGTAGACCCTTTTTGAATACTGCAGGGGCTATTATTGATTGCAACAAAGGCAATGTCACTTTTCATGTTAATGGTAATGAGCATACGGTACACTTTCCGAGGAAACAACCTCAAGTCCATAGTATTTTCTGTTTGTTTTCTGAATTATCCTTGCAAAAAAAATACCCCAAAATAAAAGTTCTCCAAATGCCCTGAAATTGAAATATGATTTTTTTTCTAGAATATTTAAGAATATCTGGCACTGAGAACACACCAGGGGGACCCACCATTTGGCCACGAGGGTCCAGGGCGCGCCCACCCCCCTGGGGCGCGCCCCTGCCTCATGGGCCCCACATGGCCCCCTCCACTTATTCCAGCACCCACACATTCCTTCTTCCTCCAGAAAAAATCACCAACCAGCTCAAGCACGAGTTCTAGCTCATCTTGCTGCCATTTTCGATCTCCTTGCTCAAAGCTCCACTCACAAAACTGCTTTGGGGGATTGTTCTTCGGTTTGTGACTCCTCCAATGGTCCAATTAGTTTTTGTTCTAGTGCTTTATTCAGTGCAAATTTTTGCTGCTTAGGTGACCCTGTTCTTGAGCTTGCATGTCAAATTTATATGGTCCCAAGTAGTTCTAATGCATGATATAGTCTCTAGGCACTTGTGGGGGTACTTTCTATCAATTTTGTTGAGTTTGGTTCACTTTTATTTTGAGTTACTAAAAAATTTAGAAATTTTTCAGAGGAAGAAATATGTTTAGGAAAATGTACCAAGGTGGTTCTTCAAGGAAGCAAGGACCCAGGCCCGCAATACGTGAGCCGGACCATGAACCACCAAGAGAAGCTCAAGTGCGGCCTTGTGAATGGCCGTCAGAAAACTTCATGGTCTAAGCAGGAATTAAGGATGAATTTGACGCGTATGTGCGTAATGCTGAACTTGAGGGCTTCATGTCAGATACATGCCCTCAGTATTATTACCTAACTGATTCCTTTGTGAGAAGGTTCAAATTTACATCTTCACGCAATTCTCATACTGTCCTATTTGATCCCTATGGTAAATCTTATACCATTGACTTAGAAGATTTTAATACTGCTTGTAAACTCCCGCAATGGGGTAGTGCTAGTGATCGTCGTAAATCTGAGTTTAAGGATTTTCTTGCTAGTATCACTATGGGGGAATCTAGAGAAATAACACAAGCTACCATAGGGAGCATTCACTTTCCTTCTATACATTATTCTGCCCTCTTTATAGGTAGATGCATTAACGGCAAGGACGAGGCATGTCACATGTGTGTTCCCGATCTTAGTGTTCTCAAGAGTGCTGTATTAGGAGATAAACAATATAACTTGGGGGCCATTGTTGCACGAAGGTTGCATCTTAATAGTTTAAGTGGAGACTTGTTTGGTGGAATTTATGCAACCCGTTTAGCCAATTATCTTGAGATACCCATACATGAAAATGATATAGAATTGCCTCCTGCTTATTTAGATTTTAATGCTATGGTTCGCCATCAGTTTATTGAGAGGAATGAACAATCTCCCCAGTACCGACTAATCTTTGACAGACGCCGCACTGTCCATGTTGCTCTCCCTACTACTACTTTCTTTGACTTTCAGGCAAAAGGGAGATATGTCATAACCAGGGAGGAGGCGAACGAGTATGAGAGGAGGACAGAGGCAGCTCGCCTCCAAGCTGCAACTCATGAAGCAATAGCTGCTGCATCTCAGTACGACCCCAGCTACAACTTTGATCCTTGGGCATAGACCAACTTAGGCCAAAAGCCTAAGCTTGGGGGAGTTATATTCTATTCGTGCTTGCACTCAGTGTTGAGTTATATCCTATTCATGCTTGCACTCAGTGTTGATTAATAGTCTCTAGGTAGTTATAGTAGTGATTTTCTTTCTTATACTAACTGCTCTCACAAAAGGTTTTGTTGAGTTTTGTGTGATTGAAGTTTTCAAGTTTTGGGTTTTCTTACGCTGGATGAAGGAATAAGGAGTAAGAAGGGCCTAAGCTTGGGGATGCCCATGGCACCCCAAGTAATTATCCAAAGAGAAGCAAACAACTAAGCTTGGGGATGCCCCGAGTGGCATCCCCTCTTTCTTCTAATGACCATCGGTATTTTACTCGAAGCTATATTTTTATTCGTCAGATACTATGTGTTTTGCTTGGAGCATCTTGTATGATATGAGTCTTTGCTTGCTTTGTTTTGTGTTTTTAGTCTTGATCCCTTGCTGGACACACCTATTTGAGAGAGCCAAAATTATGCCATGACTTGTTAGAATTGCTCTCTATGCTTCACTTAATTTTTTATGAGCTATGGATTTGCTCTAGTGCTTCACTTATATCTTTTTGAGCATGGTGTGCTTTAATATTTTTGAAGAAATGCTCTCTTGCTTCGCTTAGATTTATTTGAGAGTTAGTAAAATTTTCAAGAAATTCTCTCTTGCTTCACTTAAATTAATTTGAGAGAAAGAAATATTATGCTCATGATCTTGACTTATATTTGTTTGAGCTTATCAAAAGCAACACATGAAAATTAGTTCCAAAGTGATAGATATCCAAGAAGGATATAATAAAAACTTTCATGAAGATCATTGGACAAAATAAACTTGATTCCTTGTAATAGTTTTGAGATATGATGATGTGATATGTGGGTCATGTTGATGAGAAATTGTGCTTTAGTAAGAATATTGGTGTTAAGGTTTGTGATTCCCTATGCAAGCACGAAAGTCAATAGTTGTGCCATGAAATTATAGCCTATTTGTGGTGCATTATTCGGTTAATTATGCTTAATGCTTGCTTATGAGATTATTTGTTTCTTATTACATAAATAGATCTTGTCTACATTATGTCATCGTTCTTATTGCATTACTCCGTTTCTCCATGAACTTAATACACTCGATGCATGCTGGATAGCGGTCGATGTGTGGAGTAATAGTAGTAGATGCAGGCAGGAGTCGGTCTAGTAATCTTGGACGTGATGCCTATATAATGATCATTGCCTGGATATCGTCATGACTATTTGAACTTCTATCAATTGCCCAACAGTAATTTGTTTACCCACCGTGTGCTATTTTTCTTGAGAGAAGCCACTAGTGAAATCTACGGCCCCCGGGTCTCTTTATCATATTATTTGCCTTTGTGATCTATTTTATTTGCCTTTTATTTTCAGATCTATTAAACCCAAAAATAAAAAATATCTTGCTGCATTTATTTGGCGTTCGATCTATCAATATTTACAACTCTCTCACGCCCGTTTGCCAATTTCCGGCGCCGTTACCCGAAAGGGATTGACAACCCCTTTAATACATCGGGTTGCAAGTATTTGTTATTTGTGTGCAGGTACTGTTTACGTAGTGTTGCTTGGTTCTCATATTGGTTCGATAACCTTGCGCTCATCACTGAGGGAAATACCTACCGTTGTTGTGCTGCATCATCCCTTCCTCTTTGGGGAAATACCGATGTAGTTCTAGTAGACATCACTAGGCAATGATCATTATATAGGCATCACGTACAAGATTAGTAGACCGACTCCTACTTGCATCTACTACTATTACTTGACACATCGACCGCTATCCAGCATGCATCTAGTGTATTAAGTTCATGGAGAAACGGGGTAATGAAATAAGAACGATGACATGATGAAGACAAGATCTATTTATGTAGAAATAGACCCCATCTTATTATCCTTAATGGCAACGATACATACCTGTCGGTTCCCCTTCTGTCACTAGGATCAAGCACCGTAAGATCGAACCCATCACAAAGCACCTCTTCCCATTGCAAGATAAATAGATCAAGTTGGCCAAACAAAACCCAAATATTGGAGAAGAAATACAGGGCTATAATCAATCATGCATATAAGAGATCAAGGAAGACTCAAATAAATTTCATGGATAAAAAGAGATAGATCTGATCATAAACTCAAAGTTCATCGAATCCCAACAAACACACCGCAAAAGAATTACATCATATAGATCTCCAAGAGACCATTGTACTGAGAATCAAACGAGAGAGATGAAGCCATCTAGCTACTGACTACGGACCCGAAGGTCTACAAAAGACTACTCACGCATCATCGGAGAGGCACCAATGGACATGATGAACCCCTCCGTGATGGTGTCTAGATTGGATCTGGTGTTTCTGGAACTTGCGCCGACTGGAATTGATTTTCATCGACTCCCCAAGGTTTTCTGGAATATTGGGGTATTTATAGAGTAAAGGGCCGGTCTGGGGGGGCACCCGAGGTGGGCACAACCCACCAGGCTCTTCTCCGGCCCATTGGATGTCTTCTGGTCCAAAAAATCCACAAAAAGTTTCGCTGCGTTTGGACTTCGTTTGATATTGATTACCCGCGATGTAAAAAACATGCAAAAAACAGCAACTGGCACTTGGCACTATGTCAATAGATTAGTACCAGAAAATGATATAAAATGATTATAAAACATCCAAGAATGATAATATAATAGCATGGAACAATCAAAAATTATAGATACGTTGGAGACGTATCAATTCTCCATCAATTTTCAGCTCATTTGGAGATGTTTAGAAAAATGCCTCCGATATAGCCATTTTCGGTCCAGTATTCCAGCTGCCAGCAATGTCCCTCCGTATGCGAAACTTGTAAAATAAGAGAGAAAAGGCATAAGAATTGTATAATAAAGTGAAATAACAGTCTAAATTGCAATAAATATCAACATAAGAACATGATGCAAAATGGATGTATCAAATGCACCTGTCCTACATCCACATGCGCGCCTGTTGGTAGACAAATATTCACATATGTGTCTATACATGTAGTGTTAATATTTGAAACTTGATTTGAAGACCATGATTTTATTATCCTATTACAACGCACGGAACTTTTTGCTAGTCAAAATTTATATATACAAACGAACCAACCTATGGTTGGATGGTTAGGAGGACAGTGTGAAAGTCCTAGTTATCGACTAGAGGGGGGTGAATAGGCGATTTTTATGAAAGTCTTGAAAACGGGCAATGTCTTCGAAGACGTGAACTAAATCAGCAACTAAACAGAATACAATGGAAGATAAACTACACTAGGCACGCTGATATGTCAACGACAATTGAAGTGAGATGCGAATACAAAGAGCAACAAGATAGAACAGAGCAGTTAAGTAAGATAGTGTGAAGATAAAGATGCAGTCAGAGGGAATGTCTTCACACAATGTCTTTGAACAAAATGGGCAAGCAAAGGCTTCACAAAACTGAATAGTAAGTAAAGAAGTGAAGTGATAGAACCAGTTGCCCAGAGAAGACACGTGATTTGTTTGACCAGTTCTAGCTGCTGTGACAGTTGTACGTCCGGTCAGGGAGGCTGCGATTGAACTCGGAAGACCTAGTCTTCACCTTATTCCCCTTGAGTTAAGATCTGCAAATCTCGCCCAATCACTCGGGTAAGTATTCAAGGTGGACTACAAAACCTTCACAGACTTCGTTCACCAGCAATCCATAATGACTCCTGGATGCTCAGAACGCGACGCCTAACCGGTTGGAAGATCGTAGTATTCAAGTGTAGTAAGTCTTTGGTTCATGCAGAACAGAAAGACTTCAGTGATGCTCAATCACTTTTGGGCTCTGGGTGTTTTGGGTTTGTCCTTGCAAGGATTCTCTCTTCAAAGGCTTCGGAGGTGGGTTGCTCTCAAACGACAACAGTCGCGCAATAATTCGGAGCAACCATCAACTTATGGTGGAGGGGTGGGCTATTTATAACCAGGAGGCAACCTGACATGATATGTCCGAAATGACCCTGGGTCAGTGGACAACCAACACGTGTCCAATGGTCGGATTTCAAAAACACGCGGCAACTTTACTTGAGCTCCAAGTAAAGCTAATTTAACCAACTCTGGAAGAGGTTTTCTCTCATTGTCTTCACTAGAAGACATAGGATTTTAGGTTGAGCATCACTTCATTTTGCTGACTTTGTTTACCTCGACCCCACTTAACAATGCGGTGGTTCCTATGACTCAATAAAGAAGATAATGAAACTACCAAAAGACTAAGTTTCATGCTCCATTGTATTCAAGCGAAAGTCGTCGTGTACCATGATACTGCAACGTATCTATAATTTTTTATTGTTACATGCTGCTATATTATAAAACTTGGATTTTTTATATTCATTTACTAGCAACTTTATATCATTTTTTGGACTAACCTATTGACATAGTGCCCAGTGCCAGTTGTTGTTTTATGCTTGTTTTTTACTTTGCAGAATATCAATACCAAATGAAGTCCAAATGCGACGAAACTTTTTAGAGATTTTTTTGGACATAAGACACCCAGAGAGCCAAAGGAGCACATGGGAGGAGGCCCGTGGGGCCCACTAGGCGCCAGGGCGCGACGGGAAGCTTCTCCACCGACCTCCACCTCTATAAATACTCTAAAATCCCGAAAACCCTAGGGGAGTCGACGAAACACAATTCCAGCCGCTGCAAGTTCCATAACCAGGAAATCCAATCTAGAGGCCTTTTCTGGCACTCTGCCGGAGGGGGCAACGATCACGGAGGGGTTCTTCATCATCCTTGTTGCCCCTTCGATGATGCGTGAGTAGTCTACCACAGACCTACGGGTCCGTAGCTAGTAGCTAGATGGCTTCTTCTCTATTTTTGATCTTCAATACAATGTTCTTCTCGATGTCCTTAGAGATCTATTTGATGTAACTCCTTTTTCTGTGTGTTTGTTGGGATTTGATGAATTATTGGTTTATGATCAGTTATATCTATGAATATTATTTGAGTCTTTGCTGAACTATTTTATGCATGATTGTTATGGCCTCGTATTTCTTTTCTGAAATTTTGTTTGGTTTCGCCAACTAGATTGATTTTTCTTACCATGGGAAGAGGTGCTTTGTGATGGGTTCGATCTTGCGGTGCTCAGTCTCAGTGACAGAAAGGGACACAACACGCATGTATCATTGCTATTAAGGATAAAAAGATAGGGTCTATTCCTACATCAATATATGTTGTCTACATCATGTCATCATTCTTGTTGCATTACTCCGTTTTCCCATGAACTTAATACACCAGATGCATGCTGGATACTGGTCGATGTGTGGAGTAATTATAGTAGATGCAGGCAGGAGTCGATCTACTAATCTTGAACATGATGCCTATATACATGATCATTGCCTTGGATATCATCATGATTATTCGCTTTTCTATCAATTGCCCAACAGTAATTTGTTTACCCACCGTATGTTATTTTCTCGAGAGAAGCCTCTAGTGAAAACTACTGCCCCCAGGTCTATTTCCTATCACATTGAAACCAAAAATATATTTCTGCACTTTTTCTTTATCTATTTTATTTCGTGTTTTAGTTAGATCTATTTATCAAATCTGATACAATTTAATCTATCTCAATACCGAGGAGGGATTGACAACCCCTCTTACGCGTTGGGTTGCAAGTATTTGTTGTTTCTGTGCAGGTGTTGTTTACATAGTGTTGCTTGGTTCTCCTACTGGATTGATAACCTTGGTTTCATAACCCAGGGAAATACTTATCTTTGTTGTACTGCATTATCCTCTCCTCTTCGGGGAAATATCATCGTAGATACAAGCAATCATACCACTATCTTCAACACGAATGTCTTCGCGAACCACCATTATCTTCAATGCCTTCATACATTTTTAGGGGTCATCTTTGATGGGTCAACTAAATTAGTAGGGACTTCTATATGTGTTCTCCTATGAATCTCGCAAACACATTAGTCCCTCAACCAAGTTTGTCATTAATGCTCCAAAACCAACAAAGGGTGGCACTAGATGCACTTACAATCCCCCCTTTTTGGTGATTGATGACAAACTGGTTGAAGTTTTCAACGGGGATAAATGTATGTGAAAGTTAAGGAACAAGGTGTTTGGCTTCATGAATTTGGAGGGGCTCCCCTAAAGATGTGCGTATAAGTAGTTTGCTTTTGAATGCAAATGCACATGGCAGGTTTTGCTTTGTGGATATCTCTCTCTTTCTCATGAAGTCAAAGAATAGTGCATACAAGGAATATTTTGAAGATAATGTAATGCACAATGGAAAATGGGCGTCTGCTGAATGACTTCAAGCGCATGAGATTAATTAAGGCAACACACGAGAGATGAAAGTAGCAAATATAGCACACGTCCATCAGGACTTAAGTTTACAACCCAAAGCGGAACGGCAAATGTTCAAGAATGAGAGCTGCAAACTTAACAAAATAACCAATCCCAGCCCGTAAAGCCCGCTTGAAGACTATCAACCCATATGCTTCTCCCCCTTTGTCATCAAATGACCAAAAATGTTTGAAGACATAGAGTGACTAAACGTCCCTTGGAGGCAGTGAAGATGTTGGAGCAGCTGGGTCTACGTTGGACTTGGGTGGTGGAGGTGAGCCTGATGCAGCATCGTGATTCAGCGAAGTGATAGCTGGAGAAGTGAGATCGTCTTCTTCGTCAACCACCCGAGCATGAACTGTGGATGGTGAAGATAAATAGTCAGAGTCTTCAATAGATGGAGTTGCACGCCACTTTTCACTTGACGGGGGCTTGGAGTTGAATCTGAAGCTTTCCTTGGAACCAGATCATCTTCAGAGCATAAAAGCATGAGGCTCTTTCAAGCACGGCGACTGGCTTCATGAGTGACAAACGCATACTTTGTGGATAGGTTTCTGATGCGAGTGACGTCAGTGAGAAGACTTTGCATCTGCCGCTTCAGCCATTCATGATGCTTATCTTGTTCTGATGCAGAGAGACGAGCAGCTCCCTGTCAGTCAGTGTAAGCACACGCTTCTGAGGCCATTGTGGAATTGTACTGGCTGTGGCTTTAGTATTGGCTTCATGTGCCTGGCGAAACTGTTCAGAATTTCAAAATAAAATAAAAAGAAGTTTAGAATTTCAAAGTTTGTTTAAATTTTCGAAAATGCTCAAAATTTCAGAATATATTCAAATTATAAAAAATGGTTAGAATGCCAAAATTTATTTAAATTTCTAAAAAAATGTTCAGAATTTCAAATTTTGATTAAATTTTCAAAAGCATTTAGAATTTCAAATTTTGTTTGAATTTTCAAAAAAGTTCAGAATTTCAATACTTGTTTAAATTTTCAAAAAGTGTTTAGAATTTCAATAAAAATGAAAAATGTTCAGAATGTCAAATTTTATTTAAATTTTCAAAAATGTTTAGAGTTTCAAATTCTGTTAAAATTTCACTAAAAGTTTAGAATTTCAAAAGATGTTTAAAATTTTGTTCACGATTTTTCAATTTTATTCACCATTCAAAAAAGTTATTCGGAATTCGAAATTATTCAGCATGTCTAAACACATGCAGCCTACCAAACAAAGACTCAGCTCAGCATGTCTCCGCGCATACACCGCTGCCAAACAACGGCAAATGCATGGACAGAGCATGTCTACACTCAGCATGTATCAGTGGAGAATAACTAGACTAGTTCCATACATGCTACCAAACACACCCTAAAGCTCTCATCACATGCCTGCGATCGACCATGGCTAAACTTCTCTACCGGAAAGCATTAGGTTTGGAGAATGGAACGGAACTAGGCTATAAAAGCTACAAACAACATGCACCAAATTCATGTAAAAAATGTGAAGTTGAAGCAATACATACCTTGCGGGCGTTTCGTCGAACATCTTGCGGGCGCCGAGCGGCAGTGGGCGGCCGGGCGCTGTTCGTCGGAGGACTGCCGTCCGCGACGGACGGCGGTGACTAGAGGGAGACAGAGGAAGCCGCGGCGGCGCGGGGATACGCTGGGGAAGCGCCGGAACGGTCGCCGGAAGAAATGGGGTGGCGCGGGCGGCGGCGGCGCCAGCGGCTGGATGAGGTAGGTGGAGTTGCGACCGAGCGCTCGAGAGTCCAGCGTGCGGGAGCGGGCGCAGCAAATAAGCGGCGCGCGATGGCGTTTCGGCCCGCGCGCTGAACTACCGCGGGCGCGGTTTTTGCTCCTCCGCTGGAGCGCCCGGAGCGGTAGCGCGCGCAAAAAAGACTAATTTTTCAGCACGGTGCTTATATAGCGCGGCTGTTAGAGATGCTCTGAGAAGAAGAGGAATTTATGCCCATTACATTTTTCCTCCTTGAATTGGAATTGAAACCAATTCAATACGGAGGCCTCCAATACAGACATCCGAACACATCATTAGATATTGTGTGGAAATATTTGAATTGCAGGGCAACTTGAAAATGCAATAAAGAGAAACCTGTTATAAACTTTGCCGGCCGAGTGTGTCAGCTCATGGTGGCTCATAACAGGTCTGCCGAGTGTCAATGGGACGTCACTCGGCAAACATGGACACATGGTGGCACCTGGTGAACCCCAGGCACAACTTGGCCGAGCGTTGTTCGGCAAAGGGCGGGACATGTGGCGCGCTGTGGTGCTCTGTTTACTGAGTGTCTGCCACATGGTACCACCGTCTCCGTCTCCGTTCCGTATGAGTATTTTTTTTTCTATGAGTTCTTGCCCAGTGTCTGTTATTTTTGTTGAGTTCGAGCAACACTCGACAAAAGGCCAAATAAACTCGGCAATGTGTTTGCAAAATTTCATCCTCGGAAAAAAAGACTCGGCTGGGAAAACATGGATGATGTTTACATTTGCCGAATTCTTGGTAGCGGACACTTGGGAAATATGCAGAATGATGTCCGAGTTCGCCAAACCAGGAAATTGGCAAACCACTAAAGCAGACAGAACGTCCCGTTAACTGTGGCGCCACATGGCGACGTCTTTACCAAGTGTGGAGCTCGGTAAACGTCCTACAAATGAGAAAGTGACGCATGGTAGATGTTTGCAGAGTCCCCCAGCATCCGAACTCGGGAAATCTCAAACGAATGAGAAGTGACATGTGGCCCGGTGTTCACCAAGTACCAGGGAGCCGGAACTCGCAAACATTTGCCGAGTGTGGAACCAAGAGAATCTTGACGAATGAAGAAGTGGCACGTATCATTACGGTTTGCCACGTTCCTTGTCAAGGGAACTCGGCAAACCTTTGCAAATGTAGCACTCGGCGTAGCCTTTCTCACAGTTGCCATTTTCTGGCACATAGTGGAGATAGTTCCACTCCATGACATGGCCACCGAAACGAATAGATCCTGCAACCATGTTTCCCTCGAGCATATATCTAGCATCTCCGTCGACGCTAATGGCCAGAGTGATCTGGCACAGAATCAGGTTGTCTCATCGTTGTTGACTTGACCATTGTGTAAGAAAAGCCATGATGCAGAAATCTTACTCCAGAATTGAGAACTGTTTATGCACTACTTGGATTCAACTTTTTGATCTCCTTCTTCTACAAACCTGGATGTCTTCAAGATATTTTAAATCACAATAATGATTGGTGAAATAGCTCCATATATATTATGGAAGCTTTGGTGCCTTCATTGTTGGCGATTATCCATAATCAGGGCAGGTCCCCTGGGCCATGGCGACGAGTGCGATGGCCTAGGGCCCAACCCAAGCAGGCGGGCAAACCTCATGTGCATATATATCTATTTTCCTAAAAAATATTAGTATGCAAAAGAAGCAGGCACATCCCATTAGGAAAGAGGCCACGCAAGAACTCAATCCCAAAATCATTTTCTTTCGTCTTCAAGCTGCCATCTTTTCTTCTACAATTGAATGCCCTGAGTTCCTAAGAGCCCAAGACCCCAAACCCAACACCCTAAGATAATCAATGAATTTTTTTGGTGTATCTGCATCCTATGGATTTCATAAATTTCTCTTATCCTATAAATGCCCCAAGGCCTTAGGCAGGCAAAGGCGAGCCAACGATGCACCACCCTGGCAGGAACACAAGAGTAGCACCCAAAACCTATCCAATGCCTTAAGCGGCACATTCTACTGCTTTCATAGAAAGTGCACACACCATTTGACCTTAGGCCTTGGCCAATTTACTTCTTCGCACTGCACGCTTGTTTCTTCTTCTCATCGCACTCGTCTTTTTCTTCTTCTTCGTGGTTCCCTCTTTTTTCTGGGCTTTTTTACTTCTGTTTTTAAGCAGGTTTTCTGTTCATTTTTTGGGTGTTCTTTCCTCTTCTTTCTTTTCTGTTTTTTATTTTTTTTCTTAATATTTTTCCTTTTTCAAATTCATGACCTTTTTCAAACTCTAATTTTTGCCAATTTGCAAAGTTTTTGCACATCCTGGAACCTTTTTCAAAATTTAAATTCATGATTTTTTTGAAATCCATGTTTTTACAAATTCATGAATATTTCCCAAATTCGTGGACATTGTTTCAATTCCACAAACTTTTTTCGAGTCTCCGAGCTTTATTTCAAATTCTTGAACATTCATGAACTTTTTTCCAAATTCTTCATTTTTTGAATCGCAAACTTTTTTCAAATTTATAATTTTTTTTATCAAATTCATGAATATTCTGCTTCCAAATTTATGATTTTTTCTGACTTGTAACTTTTTCAAATTTATGAAGTTTATTTATTCATGATTTTTTCCATGTTCCTGGTTTTTCTGAAGTTTTTTAAACATCAATAATCAACAAGTCAAACAGTCTTGGGAAGCGAACGAGCGGGCGGTCGGTCGAAGGGTGCTTGTTTCGCCGGCCCAATTGAATCATGTGTGTGGGCGCTTAAAGCGCTGATTAGGACCTCATAGAGCAGCAGCCCACATCGTGTGCGCCATATTCATAGACTAGGCAACCCAAGCCATCCCACATCCAGTGATCTACAAATGTACTTGTTGGAAATATGAGCAAATTACTATGAGATTTAATCCGAATAAACAGAAAATAAATCATGACTACAGTAGCAGAGATTGAACTAATCATACGAACTAGCATAGCAGATGAACAGATCACATCTAAGGCACATACTAGAAACATGAATTCTATCATGATCTCGAACAGGAAGCATAGAATCACATACGGTGCAGTGGGAGTAGCACCGCCGGCGTTGACGTTGTCGCCCATGTCGTCGAGGATGAGGTTGCCGAGGTCGGGGAAGAAGTCGTCGTTCGCGAAGTCGTCGCTGCCAGCAGTCGCGCGAGTGCGCTCCCGAAAAATCTGATCGCCCCTCTCCCGTACAGGATCACGAGAGGCGGGGTTCCGGAGGCCTGTTGTCCCTTCTCCCGGTGCACGCCGAAAGGAGGGATGGAGAAGACTTGCTTGGCGGCGCAATGATCTGGAACGGTGGTGATAAGCCATACGAAGCGGCGGCGGCTAGGGTAGACGTCTGCCTGACTATATAGTGCGGGACAGGTAGGTCATGGGAGTAAACCCCACGTCCGATTCGTCACGATCCAAAAAAATCAGAAACGGTTCAGTAATTAACGCGTCCGTTAATTATTAATTAATGACTCATTAATTTTCCCCGAGCATTAAAAATATAGACAACGTGCATAGCTCTGTCCTCGGCTCGGCTCAATCCCGCAACCCGCGGCGCGTCGTGACATGGCGAGGCGAGCGAGGAGGAGGAGCGCGCGTGTAGGTCTCCTCTTCTCATGCTCATACAAGTGGTAGAAGAGCTCACCATATAAAGAGGTGCAACTCTCTCTCTCAACTTATGAGATGGGACCAAACTTTAGCCTCACTCACTCCACTCACATGTGTGCATGAATGGGCCAAGAGAATTTCAGAATTTTAGTTGGGCTTTGGGCCAAAAGCCTACTAGCAAATTCCAACAATCCCCCACAAAGTCTCATTGGCACATCTCACCATTTGGTTCCAAAACATTGTTTATATACCGGTGCTTAGTGGAGACTGTGAAGTTGAACTTCCACTTAGAGATTTATGCTACACTAGATCACAACTTGAATAGTGGACTATGCCTTGAACTACAAGTTTTCTGCGATACTAGTTTCACACAAATTCTTGACCGATACTGGGCTGCCGCAAGGCTTCCCCGCGGGTGGAGCGTATACGTCGTACTCCAGGGCCTTTTCATGGATTTATTAGAGAACACCCAATTCTCACAGACTGCGACGTTAACAGTCAAATTCATATAGGTGTGTTCCTCAGAAGGTGTTCTGCAGGACAATATTTCTGCTTACCCGAATAGGCCACTTGGAAGACATTAAGATAAGTATCAACCTGCCATGCAGATCAGGAGAGTATTGCAGCTGCCATTAAGATAAGTATCAACCTGACATTAAGATAAGTATCAACCTGCCATACAGAGTGGGATAGTTAATATAGGGATACTCTCCTCCCAGCTGACCAACAGCTTGTCTCCCACTTCTACTTGACGGGATCTCCGATCACACAGAGTGGGTTACCATTATGGAAAACTCATGCTGTGGCTCTCAGAACCATCTCCATCGATGCATTATCTATCACATTACGTGATAGACCCTTTGTGAAGGGATCTGCCAAATTTTTCGATGTTTGGATATAATCCAACGTAATAACTCCGGAGTTCCTCAATTTTCTGACAGATTTTAGTCTCCTCTTCACATGCCTTGAGGACTTCATATTGTCCTTAGAACTGTTTATCTTGACGATCACAGTTTGATTATCACAATTCATCAGGATAGGGGGTATTGGTTTTTCAACCATAGGTAAGTCCATCAAGAGCTCACGAAGCCACTCTGCTTCAACAGTGGCAGTGTCTAATGCTATGAGTTCTGCTTCCATAGTTGACCTCGTTAACATGGTCTGCTTGCAAGACTTCCAAGAAACAGCGCCACCACCAAGTGTAAAAACATAACCACTTGTGGCCTTAATCTCATCAGCATCAGATATCCAGTTTGAGTCACTATAACCCTCCAGTACCCTTGGATACCCGGTGTAGTGAATCCCATAGCTCGCGGTGCCTTTCAAATAGCGCATAACTCTCTCAAGAGCATGCCAATGATCATCTCCTGGTTTTGACACAAACCGACTCAGCTTACTCACAGCAAATGAGATGTCAGGCCTCGTGGCACTCGCCAAGTACATAAGCGAGCCAATAACCTGAGAATACCTCAGTTGATCTCTAGCAATCCGTCGATTCTTTCGAAGCAACACACTAGCATCATATGGAGTTGGAGAAGGCGTACAGTCGCTATACCCAAAACGACTCAAGACCTTTTCCACATAGTGAGACTGAAGCAGTGTGATCCCACCATTCTCATCTCTCAACAGCTTTATGTTTAAGATAACATCAGCTACTCCTAGATCCTTCATCTCAAAACAGCGAGATAAGAAATCCTTAACCTCCTTGATTAAATCAAGTTTGGTTCCAAAGATCAATATGTCATCGACATACAGACTAAGAATAACTCCTTCGCCCCCACCATGGCGATAGTACACACACTTGTGACCATCGTTTACTACAAAGCTGACAGTAGTTAATGTTCTTTCGAACTTCTCATGCCACTCCTTAGGAGCTTGTTTAAGGCCATATAAAGACTTTAATAACTTGCACACCTTTCCTTCCTGACCAGGTACTATAAAACCATCTGGCTGATCCATGTAAATTTCCTCCTTCAACTCTCCATTGAGGAAAGTCGTCTTAACGTCCATTTGATGAACGAGAAGACCATGTGAGGCAGCCAGTGATAGTAGCACCTGAATTGTGGTCAGTCTAGCCACGGGTGAGTAAGTATCAAAGAAGTCTTCACCTTCTTTCTGGGTATAACCCTTAGCCACAAGCCGTGCCTTGTACTTTTCAATCGTACCATCAGGTCTAAGCTTCTTCTTGAACACCCACTTACATCCTACAGGCTTGCACCCATAAGGACGGTCAGTGATCTCCCAGGTTCCGTTAGCTAAGATGGAATCCATCTCGCTACGAACAGCTTCCTTCTAGTAGTCAGCATCAGGAGATGAATAGGCTTCTGAAATAGTCCTGGGTGTGTCATCCACAAGGTACACAATGAAATCATCACCAAAGGACTTTGCAGTCCTCTGTCTCTTACTCCTCACAGGAGTTCTATTGTCACCCTCAATAGGATTCTGAACGTGTTCCATAGCAATGTTGGGTTAAGGAATTACAGCGAATTCCTCACTAGATGGAGTAGGTATCTCCTGGTTTGATGAACTCGACATATCCTTCATAGGAAATATGTCCTCAAAGAAAGTCGCATCATTTGACTCCATAATCGTACCAACATGCATGTCGGATACCTCCGAATTTTTTATCAAAAATCTATAGCCAACGCTATGAAAAGCATAGCCCTAAAGAACACAATCCACTGTTTTTGGTCCAAGCTTGCGCTTCTTGGGAATTGGTATATTGACTTTCGCCAAACAACCCCAAGTACGTAGGTATGACAGTTTCAATCTTTTCCTTTCCCATTCCTCAAATGGTGTCATGGTCTTATGCTTTGTAGGAACTCGGTTTAGGACATGACACACAGTCATTAGCGCCTCCCCCCACCATTCCTTGGAAAGACCCGATGTGTCTAACATGGTGTTAACCATATCAGTTAGAGTTCGGTTCTTTCTTTCGGCTACCCCATTTGACTGAGGTGAGTAGGGAGGCGTCCTCTCATGGATTATACCATGTTCCGCACAAAACAGATCAAATTCACTGGAAAAATACTCTCCACCACGATCGGACCTAAGATGTTTAATTTTTCGATCAAGTTGGTTCTCTGCCTCAGCTTTGTAGTTTTCGAAGAAAGTTGAAGCCTCATCTTTTGATTTTAGAAGATACACATAACAATATCCAGTGGAGTCATCAATCAACGTCATGAAGTATCTCTTTCCACCTATTGTCAACACGCCATTCATTTCACAAAGATCAGAATGTATAAGCTCTAGTGGCGCCAAGTCTCTTGCCTCTGCAGTCTTATGGGACTTGTGAGGTTGCTTAGCTTGCACACATACTTGGCACTTAGAGCCTTTGACAGTAGAGATTTTCGGAATTAAATTCATATTGGCGAGCCACGTCATGCAACCAAAGTTAAAGTGACAAAGTCGTGAATGCCAAATATCAGACTCATTATTGTGGCAAACATTATTAATAACTTTAGTGCAAATATCGGACAAAGACAGGCGGAACAAGCCTCCGCTCTCATAGCCTTTTCCAACAAATTGTCCATACTTAGAAATTACAACTTCATTGGATTCGAAAACCAACTTAAAACCATCTCGACATAAACGGGAACCGCTAACGAGATTTTTATTAATGGACGGCACATGATGAACGTTCTTGAGACGCACGGTCTTCCCCGAAGTAAACTTCAGATCGACCGTACCAACACCTCGAACGATGGCATGTGACCCGTTCCCCATCAGCACGGGAGAAGTCCCTGTGGCCTGGTAAGAAGAAAACATGGAGTCTTCAGCACAAACATGTACATTGGCACCGGTGTCAATTAACCAACCTGGGGATTGAAATACTGAAAGGATGGTAGGAAAAATACCGTACCCTGATTCCTTCATATCAGTATCACCGATGACAACATTAGCGGACTTGCCGCGCTTCTCATGTTCGCGCTCCTCAAAGCGGTTAGGACACTTCGGAGCCCAGTGATTAGGATCACCGCAGACATGGCAAAGTCCCTTCCCCTTCTTATGAGAATTCTTCTTGAAGTTGGTAGAATGTGATGGCTTGTTCTTTGCATCAAACTTGCCTTTGCCCTGAGTTTTGTTCTTGTTGTTTTTGAACTTGTTGGGCTGGAAGTTCTTCTTCTGTACCATGTGGGCATTAGAAGCTCCCTCAGCAACTCGAGCACGTGTGTCCTTTCCTCTCGCCTTCTCTTCAACATCAAGAGTACCAATGAGATCCGCAACGGAAAACTCTTGTCTCTTGTGTTTCAGGGAAGTAGCAAAATTGTTCCACGAAGGTGGAAGCTTGGAAATGATGCCTCCGGAAACAAATTTGTCCGGCAACACACACTTGAAGTAGTCAAGTTCTTTTGCGAGCGACTGTATCTCATGAGCCTGTTGTACAACAGAGCGCTCATCAATCATCTTGTAGTCATAGAATTGCTCCATGACATACAACTCGCTGCCGGCGTCCGAGACACCAAACTTGGCCTCGAGCGCAGCCCACATGTCCTTGCCGTTTTCAAACGACATATACGAATCCACAATGGAATCATCCAGAACACTCTGAAGAGCGCCTTTAAAGAGAGTATCGATCTTCTCAAAAGCTTCGACTTGTGCTGGATTAAGATCGCCCTCAGGCTTGCCCTTGGTGGCGTCATAGCAGCCCATGGTTTAAAACCACTAGACTGCTCTCGTGCGCCACCTCATATATTGCGCCCCCTTAAAGGCAGGCGGCTTCAGATGCGCAGCAAAACCACTCAGAGTAAATTGCCTGTTATCAGGTTTTTGGATTGTTGGATATATGAGCAAATTACTACGAG
The DNA here is from genome assembly GCF_018294505.1 of Triticum aestivum. Classification (NCBI taxonomy): domain Eukaryota; kingdom Viridiplantae; phylum Streptophyta; class Magnoliopsida; order Poales; family Poaceae; genus Triticum; species Triticum aestivum. Next base: position 11,894,373 of record NC_057799.1, on the reverse strand, counting down.
ATTTAATCCGAATAAACAGAAGATAAATCATGACTACAGTAGAAGAGATTGAACTAATGATGCGAACTAGCATAGCAGATGAACAGATCACATCTAGGGCACATACTAGAAACATGAATTCTACCACGATCTCGAACAGGAAGAATAGAATCACATACGGTGCAGCGGGAGCAGCACCGCCGGCGTTGACTTTGTCGCCCATGTCGTTGAGGATGAGGTTGCCGAGGTCGGGGAAGAAGTCGTCGTTCGCGAAGTCGTCGCTGCCAGCAATCGCGTGAGTGCGGTCCCAAAAAACCTGATCGCCCCTCTCCCGTACAGTATCACGAGAGGCGGGGTTCCGGAGGCCTGCTGTCCCTTCTCCCGGTGCATGTCGAAAGGAGGGATGGCGAAGACTTGCTTGGCGGCGCAATGATCTGGAACGGTGGTGAGAAACCATACGAAGCGGCGGCGGCTAGGGTAGACGTCTGCCTAACTGTATAGTGCGGGTCGGGTAGGTCGTGAGAGTAAACCCCACGTCCGAGTCGTCAGGATCCAAAAGAATCGGAAACGGTTCAGTAATTAACGCGTCCGTTAATTTTTAATTAATGACTCATTAATTTTCCCCGAACAACAAAAATATAGACAACGTGCATAGCTCTGTCCTCGGCTCGGCACAATCCCGCAACCCGCGGCGCATCGTGATGACGCGAGGCGTGGCGTGGCGAGGCGAGCGAGGAGGAGGAGCACGCGTGTAGGTCTCCTCTTCTCATGCTCATACAAGTGGTAGAAGAGTCACCTTATAAAGAGGTGCAACTCTCTCTCAACTTATGAGGTGGGACTAAACTTTAGACTCACTCACTCCACTCACATGTGTGCATGAATGGGCCAAGAGAATTTCAGAATTTTAGTTGGGCTTTGGGCTAAAAGCCCACTAGCAAATTCCAACAATCCCCCACAAAGTCTCATTGGCACATCTCACCATTTGGTTCCAAAACATTGTTTATATACCGGTGCTTAGTGGAGACTGTGAAGTTGAACTTCCACTTAGAGATTTATGCTACACTAGATCACAACTTGAATAGTGGACTATGCCTTGAACTACAAGTTTTCTGCGATACTAGTTTCACACAAATTCTTGACCGATACTGGGCTGCCGCAAGGCTTCCCCGTGGGTGGAGGGTATACATCGTACTCCAAGGCCTTTTCATGAATTATATAGAGAACACCCAATTCTCACAGACTGTGACGTTAACAGTCAAATTCATATAGGTGTGTTCCTCAGAAGATGTTCTTGAGGACAACATCTCTGCTTACCCGAATAATCCACTTGGAATACATTAAGATAAGTATCAACCTGCCATGCACATCAGGAGAGTATTGCATCTTCTCGGAGTGGGATAGTTAATATAGGGATACTCTCCTCCCAGCTGACCAACAGCTTGTCTCCCACTTCTACTTCACAGGATCACCGATCACATAGAGTTACCACTATGGACAACTCATGTGGTTGGTCTCAGACCCATCTCCATCGATGCATTATCTATCACATTATGTGATAGACCCTTTGTGAAGGGATCTGCCAAATTTTTCGACGTTTGGATATAATCCAACGTAATAACTCTGGAGTTCCTCAATTTTCTGACAGATTTTAGTATCCTCTTCACATGCCTTGAGGACTTCATATTGTCCTTAGAACTGTTTATCTTGACGATCACAGTTTGATTATCACTGTTCTGTTGGAAATATGCCCTAGAGGCAATAATAAAATGGTTATTATTATATTTCCTTGTTCATGATAATTGTCTATTGTTCTTGCTATAATTGTGTTATCCGGAAATCGTAACATGTGTGAATACATAGACCACAACATGTCCCTAGTGAGCCTCTAGTTGACTAGCTCGTTGATCAACAGATAGTCATGGTTTCCTGACTATGGAAATTGGATGTCATTGATAACGGGATCACATCATTAGGAGAATGATGTGATGGACAAGACCCAATCCTCAGCATAGCACAAGATCGTGTAGTTCGTTTGCTAGAGCTTTTCCAAATGTCTAGTATCATTTCCTTAGACCATGAGATTGTGCAACTCCCGGATACCATAGGAGTGCTTTGGGTGTGCCAAACGTCACAACGTAATTGGGTGGCTATAAAGGTGCACTATGGGTATCTCCGAAAGTGTGTGTTGGGTTGGCACGAATCGAGACTGGGATTTGTCACTCCGTATGACGGAGAGGTATCTCTGGGCCCACTCGGTAATGCATCATCATAATGAGCTCAATGTGACCAAGTGTTTGGTCACGGGATCATGCATTACGGTACGAGTAAAGTGACTTGCCGGTAACGAGATTGAACAAGGTATTGGGATACCGACGATCGTATCTCGAGCAAGTAACGTACCGATTGACAAAGGGAATTGTATACGGGATTGATTGAATCCTCGACATCGTGGTTCATCCGATGAGATCATCGTGGAACATGTGGGAGCCAACATGGGTATCCAGATCCCGCTGTTGGTTATTGACCGCAGAGTCGTCTCGGTCTTGTCTCCATGTCTCCCGAACCCGTAGGGTCTACACACTTAACGTTCGGTGACGCTAGGGTTGTAGAGATACTAGTATGCGGTAACCCGAAAGTTGTTCGGAGTCCCGTATGAGATCCCGGATGTCACGAGGAGTTCCGGAATGGTCCGGAGGTGAAGAATTATATATAGGAAGCCCAGTTTCGGCCACCGGGAAAGTTTCGCGGGTTACCGTTATTGTACCGGGACCACCGGAAGGGTCCCGGGGGTCCACCTGGTGGGGCCACCTATCCCGGAGGGCCCCATGGGCTGAAGTGGGGAAGGGAACCAGCCCCTGGTGGGCTGGTGCGCCCCCCTTGGGCCTCCCCTGTGCCTAGGGTTGGAAACCCTAGGGGTGGGGGGGCGCCCCACATGACTTGGGGGGCAAGTCCCCCCCTTGGCCGCCGCCCCCCTTGGAGATGGGATCTCCTAGGGCCGGCGCCCCCCAGGGGCCCTATATATAGAGGGGGGAGGGAGGGCAGCCGCACCAAACCCCTGGCGCCTCCCTCTCCCTCCCGTGACACCTCTCCCTCTCGCTGAGCTTGGCGAAGCCCTGCCGAGATCCCCGCTACTTCCACCACCACGCCGTCGTGCTGCTGGATCTCCATCTACCTCTCCTTCCCCCTTGCTGGATCAAGAAGGAGGAGACGTCTTCCCCAACCGTACGTGTGTTGAACGCGGAGGTGCCGTCCGTTCGGCGCTCGGTCATCGGCGATTTGGATCACGACGAGTACGACTCCATCAACCCGTTCACTTGAACGCTTCCGCTCGCGATCTACAAGGGTATGTAGATGCACTCTTCTCCCTCTCGTTGCTAGAAGACTCCATAGATTGTTCTTGGTGATGCGTAGAAAAAATTTAATTTCTGCAACGACCCCCAACAGTGGCATCATGAGCTAGGTCTATGCGTAGTTTCTATGCACGAGTAGAACACAAACTTGTTGTGGGCGTAGATGTTGTCAATTTTTCTTGCCACTACTAGTCTTATCTTGTTTCGGCGGCATCGTGGGATGAAGCGGCCCGGACCGACCTTACACGTACGCTTACATGAGACAGGTTCCACCGACTGACATACACTAGTTGCATAAGGTGGCTAGCGGGTGTCTGTCTCTCCCACTTTAGTCGGAACGGATTCGATGAAAAGGGTCCTTATGAAGGGTAAATAGAAATTGGCAGATCACGTTGTGGTTTTATGTAGGCAAGAAACGTTCTTGCTAGAAACCTATAGAAGCCACGTAAAAACATGCAACAACAATTAGAGGACGTCTAACTTGTTTTTGCAGCATATGCCTTGTGATGTGATATGGCCAAAAGGATGTGATGAATGAAATATATGTGATGTATGAGATTGATCATGTTCTTGTAATAGGAATCACGACTTGCATGTCGATGAGTATGACAACCGGCAGGAGCCATAGGAGTTGTCTTTATTTTTTGTATGACCTGCGTGTCATTGAATAACGCCATGTAAATTACTTTACTTTATTGCTAAACACGTTAGCCATAGAAGTAGAAGTAATCGTTGGCGTGACAACTTCATGAAGACACGATGATGGAGATCATGGTGTCATGCCGGTGACGAAGATGATCATGGCGCCCCGAAGATGGAGATCAAAAGGAGCAAAATGATATTGGCCATATCATGTCACTATTTGATTGCATGTGATGTTTATCATGTTTTACATCTTATTTGCTTAGAACGACGGTAGCTTAAATAAGATGATCCCTCGCAATAATTTCAAGAAAGTGTTCCCCCTAACTGTGCACTGTTGTGAAGGTTCGTTGTTTCGAAGCACCACGTGATGATCGGGTGTGATAGATTCTAACGTTCGAATACAACGGGTGTAAGCCAGATTTACACACGCAATACACTTAGGTTGACTTGACGAGCCTAGCATGTACAGACATGGCCTCGGAACACGGAAGACCGAAAGGTCGAGCATGAGTCGTATAGAAGATACGATCAACATGAAGATGTTCACCGATGTTGACTAGTCCGTCTCACGTGATGATCGGACACGGCCTAGTTGACTCGGATCATGTTTCACTTAGATGACTAGAGGGATGTCTATCTGAGTGGGAGTTCATTGAATAATTTGATTAGATGAACTTAATTATCATGAACTTAGTCTAAAATCTTTACAATATGTCTTGTAGATCAAATGGCCCACGCTAATGTTGCCCTCAACTTCAACGCGTTCCTAGAGAAAACCAAGCTGAAAGATGATGGCAGCAACTATACGGACTGGGTCCGGAACCTGAGGATCACCCTCATAGCTGCCAAGAAAGATTATGTCCTAGAAGCACCGCTAGGTGACGCACCCATCCCAGAGAACCAAGACGTTATGAATACTTGGCAGCAGCATGCTGATGATTACTCCCTCGTTCAGTGCGGCATGCTTTACAGCTTAGAACCGGGGCTCCAAAAGCGTTTTGAGCAACACGGAGCATATGAGATGTTCGAAGAGCTGAAAATGGTTTTCCAAGCTCATGCCCGGGTCGAGAGATATGAAGTCTCCGACAAGTTCTTCAGTTGTAAGATGGAGGAAAATAGTTCTGTCAGTGAGCACATACTCAAAATGTCTGGGTTACACAACCGCTTGACTCAGCTGGGAGTTAATCTCCCGGATGACGCGGTCATTGACAGAATCCTTCAGTCGCTTCCACCGAGCTACAAGAGCTTTGTGATGAACTTCAATATGCAGGGGATGGAAAAGACCATTCCTGAGGTATATTCAATGCTGAAATCAGCGGAGGTGGAGATCAAAAAGGAACATCAAGTGTTGATGGTGAATAAAACCACTAAGTTCAAGAAAGGCAAGGGTAAGAAGAACTTCAAGAAGGACGGCAAGGGAGTTGCCGCGCCCGGTAAGCCAGTTGCCGGGAAGAAGCCAAAGAATGGACCCAAGCCTGAGACTGAGTGCTTTTATTGCAAGGGAAGTGGTCACTGGAAGCGGAACTGCCCCAAGTACTTAGCGGACAAGAAGGCCGGCAACACCAAAGGTATATGTGATATACATGTTATTGATGTGTACCTTACCAGCACTCGTAGTAGCTCCTGGGTATTTGATACCGGTGCGGTTGCTCATATTTGTAACTTAAAGCAGGAGCTGCGGAATAAACGGAGACTGGCAAAGGACGAGGTGACGATGCGTGTCGGGAATGGTTCCAAGGTCGATGTGATCGCCGTCGGCATGCTACCTCTACATTTACCTACGGGATTAGTTTTAAACCTCAACAATTGTTATTTAGTGCCAGCTTTGAGCATGAACATTGTATCTAGATCTCGTTTAATGCGAGATGGCTACTCATTTAAATCCGAGAATAATGGTTGTTCTATTTATATGAGAGATATGTTTTATGGTCATGCCCCGCTGGTCAATGGTTTATTCTTAATGAATCTCGAACGTGATGTTACACATATTCATAGTGTGAATACCAAAAGATGTAAAGTTGATAACGATAGTCCCACATACTTGTGGCACTGCCGCCTTGGTCATATTGGTGTCAACCGCATGAAGATGCTCCATGCTGATGGACTTTTACAGTCTCTCGATTATGAATCATTTGACACATGCGAACCATGCCTCATGGGCAAAATGACCAAGACTCCGTTCTCCGGAACAATGGAGCGAGCAACCAACTTATTGGAAACCATACATACTGATGTGTGCGGTCCAATGAGCGTTGAGGCTCGCGGTGGCTATCGTTATGTTCTCACTCTCACTGATGATTTGAGTAGATATGGGTATGCCTACCTAATGAAACACAAGTCTGAGACCTTTGAAAAGTTCAAGGAATTTCAAAGTGAGGTTGAGAATCAACGTGACAGGAAAATAAAGTTCCTACGATCAGATCGTGGAGGGGAATATTTGAGTCACAAATTTGGCACACACTTAAGGAAATGTGGAATAGTTTCACAACTCACGCCGCCTGGAACACCTCAGCGAAATGGTGTGTCCGAACGTCGTAATCGCACTCTATTGGATATGGTGCGATCTATGATGTCTCTTACTGATCTATCGCTCTCATTTTGGGGCTATGCTTTAGAGACTGCCGCATTCACTTTAAATAGGGCTTCGTCGAAATCCGTTGAGACTACACCGTATGAATTATGGTTTGGGAAGAAACCTAAGCTGCCGTTTCTAAAAGTTTGGGGATGCGATGCTTATGTCAAGAAACTTCAACCTGAAAAGCTCAAACCCAAGTCGGAAAAATGCGTCTTCATAGGATACCCTAAGGAAACCATTGGGTATACCTTCTACCTCAGATCCGAAGGCAAGATCTTTGTTGCCAAGAACGGGTCCTTTCTGGAGAAAGAGTTTCTCTCGAAAGAAGTAGGTGGGAGGAAAGTGGAACTTGATGAAGTACTACCTCTTGAACCGGAAAGTAGCGCAGCTCAGGAAGATGTTCCCGTGGTGCCTGCACTGACTAGAGAGGAAGCTAATGATGATGATCAAGGTACTTCGGATCAAGTTACTACTGAACTTCGTAGGTCCACAAGGACACATTCTGCGCCAGAGTGGTACGGCAACCCTGTCCTGGAAATCATGTTGTTAGACAACGGTGAACCTTCGAACTATGAAGAAGCAATGGCGGGCCCAGATTCCAACAAATGGCTTGAAGCCATGCAATCCGAGATAGGATCCATGTATGAAAACAAAGTGTGGACTTTGACAGACTTGCCCGATGATCGGCGAGCGATAGAAAACAAATGGATCTTTAAGAAGAAGACGGACGCGGATGGTAATGTTACCATCTATAAAGCTCGACTTGTCGCTAAGGGTTATCGACAAGTTCAAGGGGTTGACTACGATGAGACTTTCTCACCTGTAGCGAAGCTGAAGTCCGTCCGAATCATGTTAGCAATTGCCGCATTCTATGATTATGAGATATGGCAAATGGACGTCAAAACGGCATTCCTTAACGGCTTTCTTAAGGAAGTATTGTATATGATGCAGCCGGAAGGTTTTGTCGATCCTAAGAATGCTAACAAGGTATGCAAGCTCCAGCGCTCCATCTATGGGCTGGTGCAAGCATCTCGGAGTTGGAACATTCGATTTGATGAGATGATCAAAGCGTTTGGGTTTACACAGACTTATGGAGAAGCCTGTGTTTACAAGAAAGTGAGTGGGAGCTCTGTAGCATTTCTCATATTATATGTGGATGACATACTGTTGATGGGAAATGATATAGAATTCTTGGGAAGCATAAAGGCCTACTTGAACAAGTGTTTTTCAATGAAGGACCTTGGAGAAGCTGCTTATATATTAGGCATCAAGATCTATAGAGATAGATCAAGACGCCTCATTGGTCTTTCACAAAGTACGTACCTTGACAAGATATTGAAGAAGTTCAATATGGATCATTCCAAGAAGGGGTTCTTGCCTGTATTGCAAGGTGTGCAATTGAGCACGGCTCAATGCCCGACCACAGCAGAAGATAGAGAAAAGATGAGTGGCGTCCCCTATGCCTCGGCCATAGGGTCTATTATGTATGCCATGCTGTGTACCAGACCTGATGTAAACCTTGCCGTAAGTTTGGTAGGAAGGTACCAAAGTAATCCCGGCATGGAACACTGGACAGCGGTCAAGAATATCCTGAAGTACCTGAAGAGGACTAAGGATATGTTTCTCGTTTATGGAGGTGACGAAGAGCTCGTCGTAAAGGGTTACGTCGATGCTAGCTTCGACACAGATCTGGATGACTCTAAGTCACAAACCGGATACGTGTATATTTTGAATGGTGGGGCAGTAAGCTGGTGCAGTTGCAAGCAAAGCATTGTGGCGGGATCTACATGTGAAGCAGAATACATGGCGGCCTCAGAGGCAGCACAAGAAGCAATCTGGGTGAAGGAGTTCATTACCGACCTAGGAGTTATTCCCAATGCGTCGGGCCCGATGACTCTCTTCTGTGACAACACTGGAGCTATTGCCCTTGCCAAGGAGCCCAGGTTTCACAGGAAGACCAGGCATATCAAGCGTCGCTTCAACTCCATTCGTGAAAGTGTTCAAAATGGAGACATAGATATTTGTAAAGTACATACGGACCTGAATGTAGCAGATCCGTTGACTAAACCTCTCCCTAGAGCAAAACATGATCAACACCAGAACTCTATGGGTGATCGATTCATCACAATGTAACTAGATTATTGACTCTAGTGCAAGTGGGAGACTATTGGAAATATGCCCTAGAGGCAATAATAAAATGGATATTATTATATTTCCTTGTTCATGATAATTGTCTATTATTCTTGCTATAATTGTGTTATCCGGAAATCGTAATACATGTGTGAATAAATAGACCACAACATGTCCCTAGTGAGCCTCTAGTTGACTAGCTCGTTGATCAACAGATAGTCATGGTTTCCTGACTATGGACATTGGATGTCATTGATAACGGGATCACATCATTAGGAGAATGATGTGATGGACAAGACCCAATCCTAAGCATAGCACAAGATCGTGTAGTTCGTTTGCTAGAGCTTTTCCAAATGTCTAGTATTATTTCCTTAGACCATGAGATTGTGCAACTCCCGGATACCATAGGAGTGCTTTGGGTGTGCCAAACGTCACAACGTAACTGGGTGGCTATAAAGGTGCACTACGGGTATCTCCGAAAGTGTGTGTTGGGTTGGCACGAATCGAGACTGGGATTTGTCACTCCGTATGACGGAGAGGTATCTCTGGGCCCACTCGGTAATGCATCATCATAATGAGCTCAATGTGACCAAGTGTTTGGTCACGGGATCATGCATTACGGTACGAGTAAAGTGACTTGCCGGTAACGAGATTGAACAAGGTATTGGGATACCGACGATCGAATCTCGGGCAAGTAACGTATCGATTGACAAAGGGAATTGTACACGGGATTGATTGAATCCTCGACATCGTGGTTCATCCGATGAGATCATCGTGGAACATGTGGGAGCCAACATGGGTATCCAGATCCCGCTGTTGGTTATTGACCGCAGAGTCGTCTCGGTCATGTCTCCATGTCTCCCGAACCCGTAGGGTCTACACACTTAACGTTCGGTGACGCTAGGGTTGTAGAGATACTAGTATGCGGTAACCCGAAAGTTGTTCGGAGTCCCGTATGAGATCCCGGATGTCACGAGGAGTTCCGGAATGGTCCGGAGGTGAAGAATTATATATAGGAAGCCCAGTTTCGGCCACCGGGAAAGTTTCGCGGGTTACCGTTATTGTACCGGGACCACCGGAAGGGTCCCGGGGGTCCACCTGGTGGGGCCACCTATCCCGGAGGGCCCCATGGGCTGAAGTGGGGAAGGGAACCAGCCCCTGGTGGGCTGGTGCGCCCCCCTTGGGCCTCCCCTGTGCCTAGGGTTGGAAACCCTAGGGGTGGGGGGCGCCCCACATGACTTGGGGGGCAAGTCCCCCCCTTGGCCGCCGCCCCCCTTGGAGATGGGATCTCCTAGGGCCGGCGCCCCCCAGGGGCCCTATATATAGAGGGGGGAGGGAGGGCAGCCGCACCAAACCCCTGGCGCCTCCCTCTCCCTCCCGTGACACCTCTCCCTCTCGCTGAGCTTGGCGAAGCCCTGCCGAGATCCCCGCTACTTCCACCACCACGCCGTCGTGCTGCTGGATCTCCATCAACCTCTCCTTCCCCCTTGCTGGATCAAGAAGGAGGAGACGTCTTCCCCAACCGTACGTGTGTTGAACGCGGAGGTGCCGTCCGTTCGGCGCTCGGTCATCGATGATTTGGATCACGACGAGTACGACTCCATCAACCCGTTCACTTGAACGCTTCCGCTCACGATCTACAAGGGTATGTAGATGCACTCTTCTCCCTCTCGTTGCTAGAAGACTCCATAGATTGTTCTTGGTGATGCGTAGAAAAATTTTAATTTTTGCAACGACCCCCAACATGTTCATCTGGATAGGGGGTATTGGTTTTTCAACCATAGGTATGTCCATCAAGAGCTCATGAAGCTACTCTGCTTCAACAGTGCTAGTGTCTAATGCTGTGAGTTCTGCTTCCATAGTTGACCTCGTTAAGATGGTCTGCTTGAAAGACTTCCAAGAAACAGCGCCACCACCAAGTGTAAAAACATAACCACTTGTGGCCTTAATCTCATCAGCATCAGATATCCAGTTTGAGTCACTATAACCCTCCAGTACTCTTGGATACCCGGTGTAGTGAATCCCATAGCTCGTGGTGGCTTTCAAATAACGCATAACTCTCTCAAGCGCAAGCCAATGATCATCTCCTGGTTTTGACACAAACCGACTCAGCTTGCTCACAGCAAACAAGATGTCAGGCCTCGTGGCACTCGCCAAGTACATAAGCGAGCCAATAATCTGAGAATACCTCAGTTGATCTCTAGCAATCCGTTGATTCTCACGAAGCAACACACTAGCATCATATGGAGTTGGAGAAGGCGTGCAGTCGCTATACCCAAAACGACTCAAGACCTTTTCCACATAGTGAGACTGAAGCAGTGTGATCCCACCATTCTCATCTCTCAACAGCTTGATGTTTAAGATAACATCAGCTACTCCTAGATCCTTCATCTCAAAACAGTGAGATAAGAAATCCTTAGCCTCCTTGATTAAATCAAGTTTGGTTCCAAAGATCAATATGTCATCAACATATAGACAAAGAATAACTCCTTCGCCCCCACCATGGCGATAGTACACACACTTGTCACCATCGTTTACTACAAAGCCGGCAGTAGTTAATGTTCTTTCGAACTTCTCATGCCACTCCTTAGGAGCTTGTTTAAGGCCATATAAGGACTTTAATAACTTGCACACCTTTCCTTCCTGACCAGGTACTATAAAACCATCTGGCTGATCCATGTAAATTTCCTCCTTCTACTCTCCATTGAGGAAAGATGTCTTAACGTCCATTTGATGAACGAGAAGACCATGTGAGGCAGCCAGTGATAGTAGCACCTGAATTGTGGTCAGTCTAGCCACGGGTGAGTAAGTATCAAAGAAGTCTTCACCTTCTTTCTGGGTATAACCCTTAGCCACAAGCCATGCCTTGTACTTTTCAATCGTACCATCAGGTCTAAGCTTCTTCTTGAACACCCACTTACATCCTAAAGGTTTGCACCCATAAGGACGGTCAGTGATCTCCCAGGTTCCGTTAGCTAAGATGGAATCCATCTCGCTACGAACAGCTTCCTTCTAGTAGTCAGCATCAGGAGATGCATAGGCTTCTGAAATAGTCCTGGGTGTGTCATCCACAAGGTACACAATGAAATCATCATCAAAGGACTTTGCAGTCCTTTGTCTCTTACTCCTCATAGGAGTTCCATTGTCACCATCAATAGGATTCTCAATGTGTTCCATAGCAATGGTGGGTTAAGGAATTACAACGAATTCCTCACTAGATGGAGTAGGTATCTCCTGGTTTGATGAACTCGACATATCCTTCACAGGAAATATGTCCTCAAAGAAAGTCGCATCATTCGACTCCATAATCATACCAACATGCATGTCGGATACCTCCGATTTTATTATCAAATATCTATAGCCAATGCTATGAAAAGCATAGCCCAGAAGAACACAATCCACGGTTTTTGGTCCAAGCTTGCGCTTCTTGGGAATTGGTATATTGACTTTCGCCAAACAACCCCAAGTACGTAGGTAAGAGAGTTTCAATCTTTTCCTTTCCCATTCCTCAAATGGTGTCATGGTCTCATGCTTTGTGGGAACTCAGTTTAGGACATGACACGCAGTCATTAGCGCCTCCCCCCACCATTCCTTGGAAAGACCCGATGTGTCTAACATGGTGTTAACCATATCAGTTAGAGTTCGGTTCTTTCTTTCAGCTACCCCATTTGACTGAGGTGAGTAGGGAGGCGTCCTCTCATGGATTATACCATGTTCCGCACAAAATAGATCAAATTCATTGGAAAAATACTCTCCACCACGATCGGACCTAAGCCGTTTAATTTTTCTATCAAGTTGGTTCTCTGCCTCAGCTTTGTAGTTTTTGAAGAAAGTTAAAGCCTCATCTTTTGATTTCTGAAGATACACATAACGATATCTAGTGGAGTCATCAATCAACGTCATGAAGTATCTCTTTCCACCTTTTGTCAACACGCCATTCATCTCACAAAGATCAGAATGTATAAGCTCTAGTGGCGCCAAGTCTCTTGCTCTGCAGTCTTATGGGACTTGCGCGGTTGCTTAGCTTGCACACATACTTGGCACTTAGAGCCTTTGACAGTAGAGATTTTCGGAATTAAATTCATATTGGCTAGCCGCGTCATGCAACTAAAGTTAATGTGACAAAGTCGTGAATGCCAAATATCAGACTCATTATTGTGGAAAACATTATTAATAACTTTAGTGCAAATATCTAACAAAGACAGGCGGAACAAGCCTCCGCTCTCACAGCCTTTTCCAACAAATTGTCCATACTTAGAAATTACAACTTTATTGGATTCGAAAACCAACTTAGAACCATCTCAACATAAACGGGGACCGCTAACGAGATTTTTATTGATGGACGGGACATGATGAACGTTCTTCAGACGCACGGTCTTCCCCAAAGTAAACTTCAGATCGACCGTACCAACACCTCGAACGATGGCATGTGACCTGTTCCCCATCAGCATGGGAGAAGTCCCTGCGGCCTGGTAAGAAGAAAACATGGAGGCGTCAGCACAAACATGTACATTGGCACCGGTGTCAATTAACCAATCAGGGGATTGAAATACTGAAAGGATGGTAGGAAAAATACCGTACCCTGATTCCTTCATATCAGTATCACCGATGACAACATTAGCAGACTTGCTGCTCTTCTCATGTTCGTGCTCCTCAAAGCGGTTAGGACACTTCAGAGCCCAATGATTAGGATCACTGCAGACATGGCAAAGTGCCTTCCCCTTCTTATGAGAATTCTTCTTGAAGTTGGTAGAATATGATGGCTTGTTCTTTGTATCAAACTTGCCTTTGCCCGGAGTTTTGTTCTTGTTGTTTTTGAACTTGTTGGGCTGGAAGTTCTTCTTCTGTACCATGTGGGCACGAGAAGCTCCCTCAGCAACTCGAGCACATGTGTCCTTTGCTCTCGCCTTCTATTCAACACACTACAAAAAAAAGACACATACGTGGCATTTTTGGCCGAACGAAAATCTTTTATGTCATACTTATGACACTTCTATGACGATAATTGTGACAAAACCCGGTATCATCATAGATGTGGTGGGGTCCTACTTCTATGACAGAAAATCATGATAGAAAATGGGCTTTTCGTCCTGGGCGGGCCGGAGACACAGCTGCATGACATTCTTTGGGCCGTCCATGACGGAAAAAACCGTGGTAGAAGCGAGGGTGCGGAAAATATCGGGAGTCCCCGATTACGGTGGGTGGTCGGGGGCCGAGCGATGCGTGTTTCTCTCGTACGTACGCGCGTGTGTGCGAGGTGTTGGGCTCTAACTAAACCCGAGCGAGGCGTTGGGCTCTAACTGAACCCGAGCGATTGCACTGCAGGCTACGCGTTACTGAACCCGAGCGATCGATCGATGGCTGTTAACTGAACCCGATCGAGCGATTCCTTCGCTACTGGTGCTAACTGAAGCCGGTCGATGCTGCCTCTGGATGAACAGTGAGCGTTGCTAGGGGGGTTTGGATGAACAGTTCCCGGTGGGGGTGGATGAACAGGACCCCGTGGCGTTGCCTCTGGATGAACAGTGAGCGTTGCTAGGGGATTTTGATGAACAGTCCCCGGTGGGGGTGGATGAACAGGACCCCGATCATTCGAGCCGGTTTGGGCAGGATGAACAGGACCCCGTGGAGGGCAGGATGAACAGGACCACCCCGTATAGGGCAGGATGAATAGTAGATGGTGGAGGGCAGGATGAACAGTAGCCCGTGGAGGGGTGGTTGAACAGGAGCCCGTGGAGAGGGCTGGTTGAACAGTAGCCGGTGGAGTAGCGCGCGGTGGAGGCTGGATGAATAGGAGCCCGTGGATGAACAGTCACAGGTGGAGGCTGCAGGTGGTCGACGGTGGATGAACAGTAGCCCGTGGAGGCTGGAGGGGGTCGACGGTGGAGATGAACAGTATCCCGTGGAGTCCCGTTTTGCGGTACGCCACACCCCTCTTGACGAACAGGACCCCCGTTTCGACCGTAGCGCTCCAACACAAGTCCATTTCCTCCGTTTGCGGTACGCCACACCCCTCCCGATCAACAGGACCCCCGTTTCGACCGTAGGAGGTCCATTTCCTCCATTTGCAGTACGCCAGACCCCTCCCGATGAACAGGATCCCGTTTCGAACGTGGCCGGTCGAACACAAGGCCGTTTCCTCCGTTCTGCGGTATGCCAGGCCTCGTTTCCATCGGTTGTTCCGTCCAAGCCCTCCCGATGAACACGACGACGCATTCCGTACCGACCCAGCCGGTTGGCTCCCCATGAACACGACGACGATGTTGTTTCTCTGTTCCGATCCAGCCATGTACACGAGCCCTGGCCGTACGTATGCGCGAGTAGGCATTCGAGACCCTGCCCGTATGTACGTACGTGACCATATTTTCTTTCTTGCAGCCTGGCCGATGTACGTACGTGTACATGCTACGTGCGCGCCTCTACTACGACACGTGCGCGCCTCTACATCGACCAGTATGTACGTACACGTTCGCGACCAAAATGACAACGCTACGTACGCTTCGACCAGGTGGGTCCCGACTGTCAGGCACTTCCTTGCGTGCGAAGATGTAGCTGGTGGGTCCCAGCAGTCAGGGGGGCGAATCTTTTTTTTTGCTCGGACGCACTTCCTTGCGTGCAAAGATGTAGCTGGTGGGTCCCAGCAGTCAGGGGGAAACGTTTTTTTCACGAAATACCGTGGCACGTCCGGTGGGTCCCCGCTGTCAGGTGGAGGAATAATTATTTTGCGCGTAATAAGGAGGCACTTCCTTGCTGCGGCCGTGGACCCAGCTGTCAGCCTCTCCACGTACAGTCCACGTCCGATGGAAGCCGTTCCTTGACCACGTTGACCACGCCGCGCCGAGAGCACCAGGGCGGTGGACGACAGCGAGGCCTAGGAAGGGGACGACGCGGAGCCGGGGAAGACGCGGCAGTGGATGCCCACGCGGAGAGGAGTATGAGGGTTCACTGGTTCGCTGCGGTGTGAGGCTGCCGTCGCCGCAGAATAACAGGGGCTGTGGGTGAGTAGAGGGATGGCCTGGCCAGCGGTGGGAGTGGTAGGGGGTGGTGAGGCCTCCGCCGCATCGCAGTCAGCCACGGGAGGCAGGAGCACGAGGCATGACCGGCGCTGGTTTGGGCGGCTGGAGCAAGAAGACCAGAGGTTGAAGAAGCACTACGGCCGTTGGATGGACATCGTACGGTCACTGGAGCTAGAATCGTGCATATGGACTAAGTTTACAAAGCCCTCCGTCCCCGTCAACTTAGTAGGCCCACAAGCCAGCCTGCCACTACACTGGATCCCAACTAGCAGGGGGAGTATTCATTTTTTTTTGTGCGTAATAAGGACGCACTTCCTCGCATGTGAAGATATAGCTGGTGGGTCCGAGCTGTCAGCGGCGGTAACGTTTTTTTCGCGAAATACAAAGGCCCTTTCGATGGGTCCCAGATGTCAGGTGGAGGAATCATTATTTTGCGCGTAATAAGGAGGTATTTCCTTGCGTTCGGCCGTGGACCTAGCTGTCAGCCTCTCCACGTACAGTCCACTTTAGATACATGTCGGTCATTGACCACGTTGACCAGGCCGCGCCGAGAGCACCAGGGCGGTGGGCGACGGCGAGGCCTATGAAGGGAACGACACGGAGGCAGGGAAGACTCGGCAGTTATTTCCCACGCGGAGGGGAGTACAACTGTGCGAGGGTTTACTGGTTCGTCTGCCGTCGCCGGAGAATAACAGCAGGTGTGTGTGAGTAGAGAGATGGCTAGGCCAGCGATGGGAGTATGGTGGGGCGGTGAGGCCTGCGCGGCAGCACAGCCGGCCGCGGGGAGGAGGGAGCAGGCAGTCCCGCCGGTGCTTGTTTGAGCGGCTCGAGCAGGAAGAGTAGAGATTGAAGAAGCACGACGGTCGTTGGATGGACATCCAACAGTCACTGCTTGTGCGTCAACCTTTTTTTAGGAAAGCCTCAAATCTGTGGAAAACAGCATACAACCCATCTGCCATTATTTCTAATAATTTACAGCCCATTTGCTAATTCTTAAGGTTTTTTTGGAGCCCATATTCTTTTTGTTAGCATTAGAGCCCATATTGTGGACACGGTTAAAAAATTATACGAAATGTTGCATATTTCGGTGCGGTCCGAACTGTTTTTAATCCCAAATTTCGAGTCACATTCAAACTGATTTAAAAAATAAATGTATATCAATATAATATCCAACAAATTGTCCACGCATAAAAATTAATGCAATTTAAAATCTTGAAATGAAAAAAAGAAATTTGAAAGTAATTGCCGGTTTGATGTGTTTTAAAAATGTACAACCCATTTCTCATTACTGATAGGCCATTTTTTCGTCCAGCCGAATGAAGCTCTCCTCGTCTTGAAAGATTTGCAGCCCAACAGGCCCAACAAAACGACTTACTTGGCAAATCACAAAAAAAACTGGGCTAGCCATTTTCAGAAAGAAAAAAAACTACTGGGCTGGTTTGTGGTAAACATAAAAGAGATGGCTGTCTAGACAGGCCAGAGTGCCCCGCACAGCCCAGTTGACACCCTGCTTCCGTCTCAAAAACAAATTAGATAAATGCCACAACAAATATGGCGATTCATAAAAATGCCACTGCAATTTCCAAACTTTGAAAAATGCCACTTTA
Source organism: Triticum aestivum (assembly GCF_018294505.1). Lineage (NCBI taxonomy): Eukaryota > Viridiplantae > Streptophyta > Magnoliopsida > Poales > Poaceae > Triticum > Triticum aestivum. The sequence goes on along the minus strand of NC_057799.1, from coordinate 11,877,071 downwards.
ATTTTTGCAAACTTTGGAAAACGCCACTGCAATTTGCAAACTTTGAAAAACGCCACTCCAGACTTCGAAAAATGCCACTGCAAATGGCATGAAATGGCATTTTTCAAAGTTTGGAAATTGCAGTGGCGTTTCTCATAAACACCATATTTGGAGTGGCATTTATCAAATTAACCCAAAACAAAAATAACTGGGCGAGCTGCTGGGTCCCTGGTGTCAGTCGTTCATTGTGCAACTCTCTCGTTTATTGACTACGTTGCAAATGGCATGGGACCCAGATGTCAGAATCCATTAGGAGGAGCCATTTTTTATTGGATTGAAATAAGGAGGCACTTGCTTGCGTACTGCCATGACCTTGGCGGGTCCCTGCTGTCATCCTCTCCACGTACAATCATCTCCTGATTGTGTACGCGTCAACTTGGTAGGCCCACAAGTCAGCCTCTAAACCCGTGGAGGACAAATACAACCCATTTAAAAAAATAACAGCCCATTCCATACATTCAAATGGAAAGTTCAACATTCAGAGCAAAGTAACAGGTCTGATCCACATATAGAGTACTGAACTTCCACGTTGACAACCATCAAAGCCAAGTTAACTATCTACTCCCACTAATACTCTAGTAGCGTACAAGTACTAACTTACTCTTAGCTAACTAGACGATGCCGGCCACCATCTGCGGTACACGCTAAACGCCGGCACCAGCGTCCTCCGCCTCGCCTCGGACTTGCCAGAGGTACGATAGGGCGCGTTGCTCGCGTGCGTTGGCCCTTTCCATGCCGGCGTGGTCCACCGAAGCTTCGGCTTCTAAGCGGGAAACCCACTTGACGAGCTAGTAGTAAAAATCGGCGTCGCGAACGCGTGCGTGCCCGACATCCTCCAGGGCTATTTGCCGGGCGCCGGCCTCCACGTAGTCGGCCCAGGTGCGGGCGCTCTGCTCGCGACTCAGAGCGTCGGTGCGCTGCTGCTCCATGTCCCGCTGGCGGCGCAAATCGGCGATACGATGCTCCTCCGCCAAGCGGTCGCGCTCCAACAGCTCCTGTTCGTCTGCCAGGCTGTCGCGCTCCAACAAGTCCTCGATCTCCGCATTGCCATCTAAAGACCGATAGAATGCCTCCTCCCTCCGTCTGCCTTACGGTGAAAAACCGAACACTAGTTCCAGCGGTGACCGCCTCCGGCCTCGCCTATCGCGGACGGGCGGGGGCATGGCGGATGTGGCGAGAGCGAGGATAAGTGACGAGCGACGTCGGGCCGATGGGGGCTTATGAGGATAGGGCGAGTTGGGTCACGGTGCCACCATAGACGCCCGGGAAACAGTACTTATAAGCAGAAGGTAGCGGGACGGTCATCGGAATTCAATGCATAATTAAGCAGGCATGGCTTATCGCACTAGCTTGCCTTGGAAAACTAGAGAAACTGAAATTCTGACCGTGCCGTCCCGTCCCGTCCATGCTGGGTCGCACGCCGGCATGACGGTCAAACGAGTGCACCCGAATCATCTCCCTCCTTGTCAATAATGATTCCACGGATTTAAAAGGCCCGCAACAATTAAAGCGCATCTTTTTTCGCATCTGTTAGCTCCCTTAATTACGGTCGGCTGCATGCAGGCACTCAAAATCGCTCGCAGCCAGTACGTGGAGCAGCATGCAACGAGTCGCAGCCGAGGGCATTAGTTGATGAACTTTAGCTGGGAGATAAGGCATTTGTGAACGTTTTCGCTGGCGGTTTCTTCAGATTCGCATGGCATTTTCTGCGGAGCAGCTTGTCAGTTTCTTCAGAGGTAGGCATTTTTATTCAAAAAACTGCCACTTCGAATCTTGCATCGCAACTAAAACAGCCAGGAGCGCATTAGTAGGCTAGCTAGTGATCGATCAGTAACTTGTAAACACTAAGCGAACAGATATAAGGAACTGTTAATGCATCTCAATGATTCACAGATCATATACAAATATGTAGCTCCAAAAGCAAAGATCAGCCACAACTAAAACCAACTAGTACGATTCCCATACATAAGATCAACATGTTAATGCATCTCAATGATTCACAGATCATATACAAATATGTAGCTCCAAAAGCAAAGATCTAGAAAAAACATATGTTCTTCCTACTAACATGGATGCTTCTCTTGGCCAACATTCAGTACAGATTTAAAGACAAATTTGTTTGTGAAGTCTACAATTCCTCTTGCAAACGTAACTGGTTTCACCAACAGTTGGAACCATGAGAATGAACCACACATGATGGAGGAACATCCACTGCAATATGATTTGGTCTTCTCTTGATCACACGGTGAGACTATTTTCGGAATACAAACTTTTAACTTAGGCAAAATGATGCCCATTGTATAATCAGACCAAAGCAATGAAGCACCTAGTGTTGGCCAATAAATAGTACAGTACTACTTTTCTGCAGTCCATGAAGTGACTATCCAATCTTTCTGTGTCTATTTTCAAATGGCACTGCATGCAGTGACTATACTATTCTCTTGTGCGGTTCAACCAAAATTGCGGTCACTTTGTGTGTTTGCCAAATAGCAACGGGCAGACATCTCTGTCTGCACAAATATCAAGCAGCTAGTAAACATATACCCCACCTTATATATTCGGTTTAAACATGTCTCTTCCGCTTAGCATCTGTCATGTTTTGCACTGGACAATTTGATACAGTCATGTTTTGCCCTGGACAATTTCATACTGAATTGATTTGCTTTTTCAGAGAAGAAATATAGCGCCTATTCTTCATCAGACCAAGGATATCCATGTTCGCAATGATGGAAGAGGTGAAATCGATACAACCGAACTTGAGCATCCAATCATTGAATCCTGTCCTCCACCTCCAATGTAGGTCCACCCTGCCAATAAATTCACATGCAAACCACTAGTATTACTATCTAATGAAAGTACAAAAAGAGTAGCAAGATAGTAGCAAACCATGTACCTTCTTAATGAACAGCTCATAGTGCCACCAATTGGATATAAAGTTTTGGAAGAAAACATGCTCCTAATGTTGAACCAGTTGGACTTTTTGTGCAGTTCCACTAAAATCGAGCATCCCTGTTTGCATAGATATAAGTGTGATTACTATAAAAGTGGCACTAGTTGAAGCATAGACTCACAAATATAAGCATTCCAAATTCTTAATGGGAAAAGGTAGCAAGACTGTTTCTAACCACCTGTTTGAAGGAATAAATAAAGCAACAGAGGCTGATGTCAGAAAGGCATATATAGTTCTTTCTGAAAGAATGATCGATTCCTGACCTTTCCTCTTCTTTTAAGCATATTTTGTGCAGTTCAACTAAAATAAAATGCCATCACCGCCTTGACAATTCAGTGACACTGTACAAAAGGAAATGACTTAACATTACATCATGATGTCAGGTGTAGTCGACAGGCATTAGAGACAAACTTACAGACCTCCTCCGATAACATAATGAACATTAATTTTAACAATGGTGTGACTAGCTTTACCAGGATAATTCGAGTGAACTCTACACCCTCTGTTCCTTACTATAAGACGTTTTCGCGGTTCAGTTTAAAGTACCCAAACGTCTACTAGTATTTAGAAAAACAGGTAGTAGTTTTCTTGAGCACATATCTGGGAAAGCTTGCCACACTTTATTTATGTCCATACGCTAATGCAACACCATTTGAAATTTCGAATACTACAAATATACACTAATCCAGTGGCTAGTGCAACAGTAGAGTAGTTATTTTATTACAGGGTACAGTACAATGGTTTTACTGAACAGATTTCAATAAACTCTGGCACTGGAAGATTTCTATAAGAATTAACAATACAACATGTAAAGGTAACACGTTTCAGCATTGGTATACTAGCTGTGCATGAGCATTAAACCAAATACAAAAGTCTGAAGGTAACTAGCATTATTAACTAATGACAGTATAAAAAATTGCAAACCATGTACCTCCAAGGTAAATATCATTTCGAACTCGGGGGGACCTTAAAAATTGCTATCCCAATCTTGATAATTGATCAAACATAAAAACTTGATCGAACGAATCAAGGGAACAGGAGGAGGAGGAGGTGCCCACTCTTGACCTTTCCTCTTGTCTTCATAAATTTTTGTGCAGTTTAACCAAAATAAAATGACATCATCGCCTTGGCATTTTGGAGATACTGTAGAAAAAAATTAACTTATCTCATGAAAGTGAGGAACTTATCTCATGAAAGTGAGGTATGTAATCTATAAGCATTAACAGTGCAAAAATCTGAAGGTAGTAACAAGTTTCATCGTTGGTATACTGGCTGTGCAACAACATTAGAATGCCTTAGCTGAAAAATCTTTAATACATCCAGAATCAACAGCTAACCCTGAAATAATCCAGTGACATTAAATAGCATTGCTTAAATTTATCGGTGGCATTAGACTGAGTGCGGCATTAGTTAAATGTGGCATCACTTTAGCAGTAGCATTGCTTGACTTGACTGCTGGCGTTATACTAACAGCAAAAAAGTGACACTAAGAGCATGGGAGGCCCATTCGGATAGTGGGCGCACCAGTACGATGTACCTCCACGGACACATAGACTGCTAAGGGAGGTATGGTTGCCCAGAGCAACAAATATCCAGGCAGCATATGTGGATTACGTCCCATTTTTGTTATGTTTAGCCACATTTTTCCTATGTGAGGACAACAAACCGATCGACCTGGTCATTCTCTATTGCGTTGTCATGCCTTTCTACCCTTCTTCAACCAAGAGACACGAGACTCGTTCCTTAGCTACTGATTTTCCCCTTTTCAACCTAGATACGAGTTCGATGCCTACTCTCTTGGACAGTACAGTCTCCCTTCCTTTCCTTATTCAACCCAGACATGGATTAGTCTGCATGAAGTAGGGTTTCCTTTAATAGTGAAAATTAAGGTTTTCGTCTGCGTGACCAGCAGAGCAAAGGATAGCAAATTGGGAAGATGGTGGAGTGGAAAAGATCCACCTGCAGTGACATGGCAGATGGGGCAATAGAACAAGGGTATGGTTCAAAAAGAGGTAGCATACATGAGGGTCGGCGGGAAGTGGCTTCGCTCGTGGACGTCGTCCTCCGCACGCACTACGGCAGCGAGCTTGGGGACGGAGGCCATCCCGCGCGAGCGCTAGGTCTGAGAAGACAACCTTGTCGTCAGTGCGTGACCTCGCTCGCCGACGACGAGTGCGTCAACGCTGCACGTCCTATTCTTCCCCGGCAGATCTGTGACCACCGGTGAGGAGGGAGAGAGAGGCCGTCTTTTTTAGATCTGGAGAGAGGGTGATAGTGTGAGAAGAAAGTGGGCAGCCCTTAGCAAGAAAGCTCTGAAGCTCCAGCCTATATACTACTAGTACTAGAGGTGGAGTTGTGGTAGAGTAGTTTATATTTTCTCTGCAAACATTACCAGTTAGTCATGCTTCAAAACTGAACGGCACGCCATTAAAAAAATAAAGTCGAGAAATAATGCGGCACCTCGGGCCAACGCGGCCAGATCGCATTTTGCATGAGAAATTACACACCATGTTTCGTTGACATGTGGTCCCGTTCCAACATTTCAGTGAGACGACGGCGAGTCCTTTTGTACTATTTCCGAAAGGACGTGTAGGCCGGGGCGCCTCTTCGTGTATCGTGGAAAACTGGCAACCGCCCACCGACTCTTCGCCTTTCCCTCTCGATTTGGAACTGGTGTCGCACGCTCTTCCTCCCTCCTCCATTTGCCTTCACCCTTCCTTCTGCTATTGTTCGATCGTCTTCTCCATGGAGGGAACAAGCCGGAAACGACCCCATTATTCTTGCCCCGATTTGAAAGATGACATGGTGGGGGAACTCATTGATCGGTGCGACGTCACCACCTCGGCTAGCATGGCAGGTTCGTTCAAGAACATTCTTGACTCAACTAATAACATCATTATAAGGAACCCAAGGGTCCAGGAGCGGTTTGATCTCCCATATCTTCTTCGCTATAAGCCTATTCGCATGGGCGCGGACGACGGAGGCCTCGCCTTGTGCAAGTTGATGCCGCTTGATAATGATACGTGTGATGTCAAGATGCCATTGCTTAAGGGTAAGTCATGGGCTGGCGAAAATAGAGATTGGGTTGTTTATATTGGGTATAATTGCGAGTGGGAACTTGTGAATGTGTACACTCGTCGGCGGATTCCACTTCCAAAAATCTCTGAGTGCCCTGAGGTTGAGCACACAGATGATTTACGTACGTTCAAATACGATCATGGTGACTGTCGTCTACTGAAGATAGCAATTTGTCGAGTCCCAACCGCTCTTGAATTGCAAGAACTATCAAGTTGTTGCTATATTCGACAAGCTTGTTGCCGTCCTTCGTGGTTCGACTGGATGGATATTGCTCAAAAATCAGTTTTTATACACGGATGTGTACTGTGATGCAATTGAATACGAGGGTGTTGTGTTTGCTGCCACCATTCGTGGCACTGTTTTTGCATGGAATCCTTATGATTTCGGTACGTTTGTCTTCCACCGTAATTATAATTGTTTCATCCACATGCTTGCAGGTTAGCAAGTTTCCCTTTACTAATTAACCTTCTTCTTGTGTTTCCAAGGTCCTATGAACATTCCACCACCTATACTTGAAAATTTTTATAAGCAAGGGGGAGATGACGATGGTGATGATCACGAGCATGAGGAGGAGCAGAACTTATATACTCAGTGGCGCCTGGCAACTAATTCCGATGGATCACCTCTTCTTGTCTGTATAAACTGCACTTAGACTATTACTACTGAGGAAGCAGGTGTTGTCTCCCATGGTCGCCCTCTCCTGACCTATTCCAACACCTGTTGCATGGTATTCAGGACGGATACTAGTGTGCTAGCGCCAACACCTTCTCCCTAGTTCAGTATTGATAGTCCTGGAGCAAACTCGCTCTTCCTTGGACCAAACTATGCAATGATGGTGAAAGGCGATCCAGCTGCTGTTGACATAACGTTACTACCATTTATGAGAAGCAACTGTATCTATACCTCGGACATTTCGGTGGTTCCCTACCCTGGTCCTGATATATGCCGCTTCAGCCTGGATGATCAGTCCTGCGTTGCTCTCGATATTGACAATAGCTGGCCCTTCCCAGAGCACCTATGGTTCAAAGCAAGCGTTTCCAACGCCGAGGATTGGTTGATTTGAAGTTCATTTCATTGCTCGTTATTTGTTGTGTGATGAAAACTTTAGTATTTGCTAGAATGTTTTGTTGGAAATAATCTATAATCCAACATGTATCCTCGTTGTCGTTGTGTGTTGATGACTTGTTGTATTTAATGAATGGTACATTTCAGTTGCAAATGCATGTCATAGACTCAATTTATGAATGGTTTTCGAGTCACTTCTTGGAGTGTAAGTACCATAGTAGTATAGCCAGCATCCGGTTAGTATATGAAGTTGACACATCACATAGAGCCAACCTAATATTGGAGTATGCTAGCCCTCCACCGGCGCGCCGCTTCAAATGGCGGAGGAAGTGAGAGGTCGCGTCACCTTGTGTCCAGATCTGAGATGCCACGTGTACTAGATGAATGACTCCAAGTTCGACCACCGTGATGCTAGGTGCGAGCCAAGGAACACTGTTGGAGAGACCCCCCTCATATTTTTCCTACATTGGTCGTTTGATTCATAGGATAGAATGCTATAGGATTTTTTTCCTATGTAATCATGTTTTAATTGGCAATCTAGCATCCACTCCAACTTTTGTTTCACTTCATTTGTTCCTACGAAGAGAGTACTTGCTCTAAATGATGTGCCGCTACAAGAGCCGCCTATATTTATTAACCATGCTCTAAAAAGGTGGACCAACTTTGGCTATAGTACTAGTACTGTACTAGGTTAGTAGGTGACCTTGCGCTTGGCTCTTCTCCTCTTCCGGAAGTCGAAAAATAATGATGGTACTACAGTAGTACTTCTGGCAATCTGACACCAAATGAACTGCTGCACGTCCACCGCTTGTAAGCAAAAGTTTCTCCTCGTGCTGCGAGCCACCGCGCACGCGTTGGCGAGGGAGAAGGCGTAGTAAGCAAGCTTCTCGTCGTTCTGCGAGTTGATGGGACACATCAAAGTTATTTATTAGTACTCTCTTCAAAAAGGGCCGACCATGTCCATGGCTACCATCCCGTGCTCTACGTGCACTATTCACGTGCCATCGAGGAGAAAAAATATTGCGTAGTACTAGGTGCCATCGAAGTGCACGACTCACTTACGCACTGCATATCTCAATTTTCTTGCATGAAACGCCACCTTGATGCTAGATGTCCCGCGTGTCATGGAGGCATATAGTATGATTTTGTAAAATGGAGGCATATAGATGTCCCGCGTGTCAGCAAACAGGATGAACAAAGCTCATGTCTTAAACGAAAGAGTGGAAGAACATAGATTCCCGACGACCGAGAAGGAGCTACAAACCTCGGAGTGGAACAACATATAAAATCAACCAAATCTCTCCACGTTCCTATACCATTCTATAGTATGAGAATAAGTTTGAACGTAAGCCATTGATTCACTCTATCCAATGGTCATAGTTGGAAAATCCAAACAAAACCAAGCATTGGATCAACTCCTTTTCGAGATCAACTCTTTTTTCGAGATCAAATCTTTTAGCACTTAGATTGTTGCCGCCTGCCCACCTAGCCCACCTATATATCCGCTCACATGTGATGACCACAGGAGCTATCCACTCAGATTGTATGTTAAAAAATAAAGGTCGATAACTAATGCGGCACCTCGGGCCAACGCGGCCAGATCGCATTTTGCAAGAGAAATTACACACCATGTTTCGTTGACATGTGGTCCCGTTCCAACATGTCAGTGAGACGACGGCGAGTCCTTTTGTACAATTTCCGAAAGGACGTGTAGGTCGGGGCGCCTCTTCGTGTACCGTGGCAAACTGGCAACCGTCCACCGACTCTTCGCCTTTCCCTCTCGATTTGGAACTGCTGTCGCACGCTCTTCCTCCCTCCTCCATTTGCCTTCACCCATCCTTCTGCCATTGTTCGATCGTCTTCTCCATGGAGGGAACAAGCCGGAAACGACCCCGTTATTCTTGCCCCGATCTGAAAGATGATGTGGTGGGGGAACTCATTGATCTGTGCGACGTCATCACCTCGGCTAGCATGGCAGGTTCATTCAAGAACATTCTCCACTCAACTAATAACAAGGGTCCAGGAGCAGTTTGATCTCCCTATCTTCTTCGCGTGACCCTGCTGGCTGGCGCGGGGACGAGGGAAGCCTCGCCTTGTGCAAGTTGATGCCGCTTGATAATGATACGTATGATGTTAGGATGCCATCGCTTGAGGGCAAGGCTTGGGCAGGCGCAAATGGAGATTGGGTTGTTTATATTGGGTACAATTGCGAGTGGGAACTTGTGAATGTGTACACTCGTCAGCGGATTCCACTTCCAAAAAACTCCGAGTGCCCTGAGGTTGAGCACACAGATGATCTACGTACGTTCAAATATGATCATGGTGACTGTCGTCTATGGAAGATAGCAATTTCTCGAGTTCCCAACCGCTCTTGGAATTACAAGAACTATAAAGTTGTTGCTATCTTCGACAAGCTTGTTGCCGTCCTTTGTGGTTCGACTGGATGGATATTGCTCAAAAATCAGTTTCTATACACGGATGTGTACTGTGATGCAATTGGATACGAGGGTCTTGTGTTTGCTGCCACCACTCGTGGCAATGATTTTGCATGGGATCCTCATAGTTTCGGTACGTTTGTCTTCCACCGTAATTATAATTGTTTCATCCACATGCATGCGAGTTAGCAAGTTTCCCTCTCTACTAATTAACCTTCTTCTTGTGTTTCCAAGGTCCTGTGAACATTCCACCGCCTATACTTGAAAAAAATTATAACCAAGGGGGAGATGAAGATGGTGATGATCACGAGCATGAGGACGAGGAGGGCCCATATACTCAGTGGCGCCTGGCAACTTCCGATGGATCACCCCTTCTTGTCTGTATATAGCCCACTTCTGATGTTACTACTGAGGGAGCAGGTGTTGTCTCCCATGGTCGCACTCTCCGGACCTATTCCAACACCCGTTGCATGGTATTTGGGATGGATACTAGTGTGCTAGCGCCAACACCATCTCCCTGGTACAGTATTGATAGTCTTGCAGCAAACTCGCTCTTACTTGGACAAAACTATCCAATGATGGTGAAAGGTGATCCAACTGCTGTTGACACAACGTTACTACCATTTATGAGAAGCAATTGTATCTATACGTCGGACATTGCGTTGGTTCCCTACCCTGGTCGTGATATAGTAGGCCGCTCTAGCCTGGATGATCAGTCCTGCGTTGGTCTCGAGATTGACAGTAGCTGGCTCTTCCCAGAGAATTTCTTGTGGATCAAAGCAAGCGTTTCCAATGCCAAGGATTGGTTGAGTTAAAGTTCATTTCATTGCTTGTTATTTGTTGTGTGATGAAAACTTTAGTATTTATAATGTATCCTCGTTGTCGTTGTGGGTTGATGATCTATTGTATGTAATAAAATGATATGCCTGTGATAAACTTACTAAATTTTCGAATGCAACGGAAAAAATGTATGTTTGTGAACCAATTAATGGCTGAAGGAATGATGGAAATGGTGGAGAAATCAGAGGTGCAGAGTCATGCGACACAACAACTGGTCAATGTTTTCAGAGAGAGTGTAGCAAAGCAGCAAGAACTTGCCCACATGCTTATGGGCGTCATCCATGCTGAGGTTGCAGATTGTGACGTTGTAGATCGTTAGGTTCTGTTCATTTATTTGCAATGGCATCAATCTTTGATTGCCCAGTGGATGTAATTTCCTGTAATATATGCTGGATGTGCAACGTTTTTCCCTGTATGCCGCACCTTTGCTTGATCGGTTTTGGTCATGTGCATAATTGCTCGCCGTAATGGGCTCAAATTATCTGATTTGGCCTAAAGACATGTACGAACTTTAGTGGGCCCATTAAGTTAATGGGCCGTTACCAGGCCGAAAGTTAATGGTCGGCCCTCTTAACTCCCGGGTCGTTAGCAGGCTGACATCAAAGCGGGCAACAGGTGGGCCCAATTGATTTCACGGGCCGTTAACAGGCCGTTACTAAGTTCGGGCTACATATGGCCCAACTATACTGTGGTCCTTTAGCAGGCCGAAAGAGACAGCGGGATTGTACTGGACCATGAAGAGCATGGGCCGCTAAGAGGCTGAAAGTCAGGTCGTATTGTAAATGGCCCAACTATGTTGTGGGCCTTTAGCAGGCCGAAGAGAAACCGGGCTGGTATTGGACCATGAAAGGCATGGGCCGTTAAAAGGCCAAAACTCAGGTCCGACTACAAATGGCCCAACTCATTTATGGTCCGTTAACAGGCTGAAAGGCACACAGGGCCGGGAATTGGCCCAACAATTAAATGGGTCGCTAAAAGGCCAATACTCAGGTCCGATTACAAATGGCCCAACGGATATATGGGCCGTCACCAGGCTGAAAGACACACTGGGCCGGAAATTGGCCCAACACTTAAATGAGTCGCTAAAAGGCCGAAACTCAGGTCCGACTACAAATGGCCCAACTGATTTATGGGCCGTCAACAGGCTGAAAGACACACCGGGCCGGAAATTAGCCCAATATTTAAATGGGTCGCTAAAAGGCCGAAAGATGTACATTGTGAAAATTGGCCCATCCACTAAATGGGCCGTTAACAGGCCGAAATCTCATCGGGCCGATACTGAGCCCAAATATATAGCGGGCTGTTAACAGGCTCGAATTGACGATGGGCTGCAATGGTGTCAAATCTTTAACGGGCCGTTGACGGGCCGAATTGGCATATCTCGTATGGGCCGTGGGCTTAAATGGACCTGACACAAGTAGGCCTTATATGGGCCGGCCTTTTTCACCGGAATGGGCCACTGTTGGGCCGTGCCACGTGTCGACCTATCATAGACGCCTCCTGTCCAATGAGTGGATGCCATCTGTCCCAACGGTGAGGCAACACGTGTTTCCTTCGGCCAATGATGATTTTACACGTGGAAAATCCCCATTGGTCCGGGCTGTTAACGGGTTACCGGATCCAAAACTAGACCCGATAGCTTAACGGTGTTCCGTTACGGTGGATGCCACGTGTCGGTCACCCTTAACGAAAGCACTTCTGTGACGCGCGATTTATCGTCATGGAAGTGGACACTTCCGTGATGATAATTTTGGTAATGTCATGGAACACTTCTACGATAGCACAGGTATGACTATCTTGATTCTGTCATAAATTTGTCATGGATGTACATGCATGACAGAAAACGTGACCTACTGTGACAAACACGTATCATCACGGAAGTGTATTTTTTTTGTAGTGACACCAAGAGTACCAATGAGATCCACAACGGAAAACTCCTGTCTCTTGTGTTTCAGGGAAGTAGCAAAATTGTTCCATGAAGGTGGAAGCTTGGCAATGATGCCTCCGGCAACAAATTTGTTCGACAACACACACTTGAAGTACTCAAGTTCTTTTGCGAGCGACAGTATCTCATGAGCCTGCTGCACAACAGAGCGCTCATCTGTCATCTTGTAGTCATAGAATTGCTCCATGACGTACAACTCGCTGCCGGCGTCCGAGGCACCAAACTTGGCCTCGAGCGCAGCCCACATGTCCTTGCCATTTTCAAACGACATATACGAATCCACAATGGAATCATCTAGAACACTCAGAAGAGCGCCTTTAAAGAGAGTATCGATCTTCTCAAAAGCTTCGAGTTGTGCTGGATTAAGATCGCCCTCAGGCTTGCCCTTGGTGGCGTCATCGCAGCCCATGGTCTGAAACTAGTAGACTGCTCTCGTGCGCCACCTCTTATATTGTGCCCCCTTAAAGGCAGGCGGCTTCAGATGCGCAGCAAAACCACTCGGAGTAAATTGCCTATTATCAGGTTTTTGGATTGTTGGAAATATGAGCAAATTACTACGAGATTTAATCCGAATAAACAGAAGATAAATCATGACTACAGTAGCAGACATTGAACTAATCATGCGAACTAGCATAGCAGATGAACAGATCACATCTAGGGCACATACTAGAAACATGAATTCTACCACGATCTCGAACAAGAAGAATAGAATCACATACGGTGCAGCGGGAGCAGCACCGCCGGCGTTGACTTTGTCGCCCATGTCGTCGAGGATGAGGTTGCCGAGGTCGGGGAAGAAGTTGCCGTTCGCGAAGTCGCCGCTGCCGGCAATCGCACGGGTGCGGTCCCAAAAAACCTGATCGCCCCTCTCCCATACAGGATCACGAGAGGCGGGGTTCCGGAGGCCTGCTGTCCCTTCTCCCGGTGCACGCCGAAAGGAGGGATGGAGAAGACTTGCTTGGCGGCGCAATGATCTGGAACGGTGGTGAGAAACCATACGAAGCGATGGCGACTAGGGTAGACGTCTGCCTGACTATATAGTGCGGGCCGGGTAGGTCGTGGGAGTAAACCCCACGTCCGAGTCGTCACGATCCAAAAGAATCGGAAACGGTTCAGTAATTAACGCGTCCGTTAATTATTAATTAATGACTCATTAATTTTCCCCGAACAGCAAAAATATTGACAACGTGCATAGCTCTGTCCTCGACTCAATCTCGCAACCCGCGTCGCGACGACGCGAGGCATGGTGAGGCGAGCGAGGAGGAGGAGCGCGCGTGTAGGTCTCCTCTTCTCATGCTCATACAAGTGGTAGAAGAGCTCACCTTATAAAGAGGTGCAACTCTCTCTCAACTTATGAGGTGGGACTAAATTTTAGCCTCACTCACTTCACTCACATGTGTGCATGAATGAGCCAAGAGAATTTCAGACTTTTAGTTGGACTTTGGGCCAAAAGCCCACTAGCAAATTCCAACAGTACTTACACCTCTCTCCTAATAAATGTACTCGCACTTTTTTAAACAAAACAACTGTGTTTTTTTGCGAATTAGATGGGAGTTTTATTCCAAAGTCACATGGTTAAAATCGAGAGGCAATAAATCCTGACAAAATCAAGAACATCTGCTTATCATCAACCGTGGAACAAACTCCCTGTCATTTATCATCTACTTGATCTCTACTACTCCATCTGTCTAGGTATGTAAGTCATCTTACGAAAACCAAATAATCCCAAAACACTTAGGCACGGTACATTAACTCCCTCCTCGTTTCTTGTTTTATGACATATCAACCAATAAGAGATGTGGGCCGTGCATGCTTTCAATGACTTGAGACTACCAAACATGACATGCAGTGGTTAGTTCATTGCATGCAATGCTATTAATTAGCAAAAAGACATTAAGTTTTCTTGTTTTCCTCTCCGCCTTGGTCGCGGTGCACAACGTAAGATGACTTACACACCTAGACAGAGGGAGTACCAAGTGTCCATAGACCGATCAAGACAAACTGTCGGCTGAGAGGATCGACCTAGTAGGCACGTTTTCCCACATGTGCAAGGTTGCCCGAACCAGGCAGCTGTGCCCAATAGGCAATAGCACGTGTGCAAACTAACATGCACGTGCAATACATGTGCGATGCGACTCCATCCGGCTAAACATCATTACTGCCGGCCACTAACCCTTCTTAATTAATAAAAAAATGTGAAATAATTAGCCGCCATCTTTTCTTTAAGACTACCATAATGAAAGTAACATAGGTGGTAACATCACATTTATTTAGGTAAAATAGATGATGTGGCATGTAATTAATGAAGAAAGAGAGGCATGTGGTAACATTGCTAGTTACTGTAACATAACATATATGAAGAAAAGATGAGTCTACAACCTAATAAATGAAGTGATGCATGGCTTAACACATAGTATGTTACTACCCACTATGAAGGTAATAACATAGACTAGTAACATATGCATGTTATTAGTCTTAAGTTATTCCCCATTGTGACTAGTCTAACACACGTGATGCTTGCATGCATTGCATTGCACTCTACGAATTATTCCAGTAAATTTAGATGGGACCCACGAATATATATAAAGTTTTTACGCATGTACGTAGCGTCATGCGATTGCCGTAGGGACTGGAGCGCGGCGGAAGAGGTCGTTTCCTGGTCGTCCGTGCGCAAGGCCTGGTCGCCGCGCCTCTATCGTGCCATGCGACATGGACGGGCCACCGTGGTATTTAATTCTGGAGGCACCCACGTTTTAGGCCTTCCTTCTTCCCCGTCGCTCTCGCGGCACAGTTTCAGCACGAGCAGCTGCACTCCAGCAAGCACACTCACCAGCTAGAAATTACTATATATAGAAGAGCACTCGAGCAGCCAAGCCCATCGATCACACTGTCATCACGCCACCACCCATCCACGATCACGTACGTGCGCCACCAAACCATGTCGGCCACCTCCTTCGACCGTGCAGCGGAGCTCCGCGCGCTGGACGCCACCTACGCCGGCGTCCGCGGCCTCGTCGCCTCCGGCGTCACCCACGTCCCGCTCATCTTCCGCGTCCCCGACCAACACCACGAACCACCGCAGGACGACATCGTCTTTGCCAACCAGGAGCCGGCAGCCATCCCGGTAATCGACCTCGCGTGCGCCGACCACGCAGCCATAGTGGCCGCCGTCCGCCGGGCCGCGGAAGAGTGGGGGTTCTTCGAGGTGATGGGCCACGGCGTGCCGGAGGTGGCTATGACCGCGGCCATGGACGCGGTACGGGCATTCCACGAGACTGATGGCGGCGAGGGCAGTGACAAGGCGGGGCTCTATTCGCGTGAGCCGGCGAGGGCGGTCAAATATCACTGCAACTTCGACTTATACCAGTCGCCAGTGGCCAATTGGCGCGACACACTCTACCTCCGCATGGCGCCCAACCAGCCTGAAGCCGATGATCTGCCGGATAGCTGCCGGTGAGTGCTCTGGCGGTATCACAGTAGTTCCTCCTAGCTTGGTTTTATGATTGGCACAAGCTAATGCTAGGCCCCGTTTTTAATAAACTGTTTTAAAGATTATTTTTCGTATAACCTGTTTTTTTACGGGTTTCATATAACTCACTTTGATTGATTTGCCCCTTCCAGAAAAGATTTTTTTTACCCCTAAAAAAGAGCTTATTTTTGCCGGAACTTTCAGAAAAGAACTGTCATGGGGAAAAAGCAAACAAAAAATAACCAGTGTTAAAGGAAAGCATAATGCATGATATTTTAGACATAGCGCTGGTGGTAAGAAATATTTTCATTGGCGCCAGTTTTTTACAAGTTTAAATGACGTGTACTCGTCGTATATATTTCAACTAATGATTAGCATGTGCACTTACATAATTGTGTGAGATCTAACTAAATGCAAGTATGATGATCTACCAATAGCGATTTTCTTTAGATACGATGATCTATAGGTTATGAAGATATAACATATGCAATATGTTTAGAAATAATTATGTCGATGTAACGGATATTATTTGATTCATACTGTCATGTATATCTAAAAGATACATTTTGTTTAAGTACAATTATAGAGATCTAATGGTTATGAGTTGTGTGCTACAATTATGAAGATCTAGTGGATACAATATGTATCAGATATGTAGATCTACTGGGTCTGATCTCTTTAGATACATTTACGTAGATCTAGCGATTGTGATAGGTCCACCAAATCGTCGACTGGATGTTTTACTTTTCGTGCAATAATTTCTAGCATGACTTTACTTCTTCTTCTCGTTTTTTAGTATACAATAGATATGCGATATAGTTTATACCTAAATGTTGTACGTATTGTTTGTGTCAGTTCATCCTTGGTTATTGACTAACTGATTAGAGCTAAATTGTGCTTTGAAATTACTTTCTATGGGACATATTTTTGTTGTTATTTTTTAGAAATGCTACTTAAATCACATGTTTGAAGTAAATGACTCAACACTTAAATGTTGATTTGCAGTAATGTGTTGTTTGAATATGCCCACCAAATGAAGAATTTAGGGAACACTTTGCTCGAGCTGCTCTCAGAAGCTCTTGGACTCAAACCAAGCCACCTAGCAGATATAGAGTGCAACCAAGCACAGGTCTTACTGTGCCACTATTACCCTCCCTGCCCCCAGCCAGAACTCGCCATAGGGACAAGCCGACATTCAGACGGTGGCTTCCTAACCATACTTCTCCAAGACGAAATCGGCGGCCTCCAGATCTTCAAGGGGGAGCAATGGGTAGACGTCACTCCTACTCCCGGAGCATTCATCGTGAACATTGGTGATCTCTTACAGGTATTTAAATCATGCTCACCCACCCTTAATTATTTGGTTTATTCAACACAGTGGCTTGTGCCATTCATTCTAAACTATTTCTTTTATGTTACAAAAATGTGCAGTTGATCTCCAACGATGGGTTTAGGAGCGTGGAACATAGGGTTTTGGCGAAGAACATTGCTCCACGGGTCTCGATTGCAAACTTCTTCGGAACGCACATCGATCCGACATCGACAAGGATTTACAGTCCAATTAAGGAGTTATTGTCTGACAAGAAGCTACCGTTATATAGGGAAACCCTCGCTAGTGATTACATCAAACATTACTACTCCATTGGGTTAGATGCAAAAACTGCTATTTCTCATTACCAGCTATGAACTGTGATATGTGAAGGAGAGCTTGTGCTCTCTTGGTGCAAACAAGAACCATGTATACCTAGAACATGAATAATTGAGCAATGTGCAATGCTAATAAATGAATAGTATAATTGCATACATGTTAGGCCTTGCAGTTTTCCGACAACTAGTATGATGGCAAGTGGCGGATCTAGGAATTGAACTTAACCTGGGCGCGGACAATGGTCTATTTTTTTACAAATGTAAGTGTACTTAACGAGAGCTTGTTGAATTCACGAACTCTAATCGGGAGAAAAGAACATTAGAAAAAAGGACTTCAAAACTACTAACATAGAGTCTTAGGGCATCTTCAACGGCAACCCGCAAATTTCTTCCTGCATCCCTCCGTGGACAGGGGGGCGACGTGGACACGAATGCGGGAGATCGCCATTCAACGGTAGTCGCATATATACAACCTCCCTCATGTTTTTAAGTCCGCACGATCAAATAGCCACATACATAGAGTCTAGACGTTTAAATAGCGCATGCATCACTAGTTCAAATTTAAAAAAGTTCAAATATTACATCCCAACATTGTTGTCCCCTTTAACCGCTCATTGATGCTCAATCAGGTCTTCCTTCAGCTGCTCGTGAGTTGGCCGATACCGAATTTATTGATGCATTTGAATAAACTCTTCAAATGTGGCTTGATTCTGGTCTGAAAGTTTGATAGGATCACCCCTGTTTTCAAATTCTAGAGCTGCGGCAACATTACCACCCTCATCCTCGACGATCATGTTGTCCGTGATCACACAACATGTCATCATCTCCCACAAGGTCTCCGGATCCCATTGTTTAGTAGGACCATGAAAAACTGCAAAACGTTCCTGCAGAACTCGAAATGTCCTCTCGACATCCTTTCTAGCTGCTTCTTGTCTTTTGGCAAAGTGAGCCTTTTTTATGGCCAACTGTATTAGAGATGGTGCTAACAAAGGTAGCCCACAGAGGATAGATACCATCAACCAGATACTAGACCATGTTGTACTCATATCCATTTATAGTATAATGGCAAGGAGGGGCTTTTCCTTCAGTCAGCCTCGCAAACAACGATGATCGCTCCAGCACATTGATCTCATTGTGAGACCAGGCATGCCAAAGAAAGCGTGTCAGATCCAAAGATCCAGTGATGCAACTGCTTCAACAATGATGGTGGGCTTCTTAACATGACCCTGATATTGCCCTTGTAAAGACTTCGAGTAGTTCTTCCATTTCCAATGCATGCAGTGAAGAGATCCAAGCAAACCTAGCCACCCTCTTGCTTCTGAGGTTGCCAAGAGGCTCTTGGTGTCTGCCACAGTTGGTTCTCTCAGGTACTGAGGTCCGAAAACCTCGACCACGGCAGTTGCAAACCTGACCATGGCATCTCCGCATGAGCTCTCAGACATCCGTAGGTACTCGTCCTATGAATCAGCGGCCGTGCCATATGAAAGCATCTGTAGTGCGGCCACGCACTTTCTGGCAACCAGAGAAGCCAATCGGTCCCATGGCGTGCTTCTTTAAGACGAAGTAGTCATCATAGGACCGGACACCATGGTACAAATGATCGAAGACAGTCTTGCACATCCGAAAACGCCGGCGAAAATGGTCAATGAAGAGTGCATCAAGGGCAAAGTAGTCGGCCATTAGTGTCAAACGGTCAACACGCCCTGTTGGCAGTTGAGCACTCGATGACCGTTGATCGAGCCCTTGAAATTGAGAACATGCTCCTCCGTACGCTCCGCGTCTTCAAGGACCGCCTGCATCAACGCCATCTCATCTGAGTACTCCTCGTCAGACAATCCGTCGGACGACTGATAAGTCCATTTTGTATCATGTTTTCTTATTGTTATTTATGGTTTTTTTAATCATTATTTCACTTTATGATGCAATTTTAATGCCTTTTCTCTTTCATTATGCAAGTTCTATGATGACCCAGAAGTATAGGGTGTCATTCGTAGTCCCTTCGATAAGTAAGAGTGTCGAACCCAATGAGGAGCAGAAGGAAATGATAAGTGGTTTTCAGAAATGTATTCTCTGCAAGCATTGAAAGTAGAGGTAACAGGTAATTTTGTACCAAGATAATTCGTAACAAGTAACAAGTAAACAAAATGTAGCAAGGTGGCCCAATCCTTTTTATAGAAAAGGACAAGCCGGAATGGTCTCTTATATAAAGCAAAGCGATCTCGAGGACACATGAGAATTATCATCTAGTTACTTTCATTTTTATTTGATTCGCGTTCGCTACTTTGATAATTTGATATGTGGGTGGACCGGTGCTAGGGTGTTGTTCTTACTTCAACCCTCTTACGAATACCCCCTCTCACAAGTATGCGCAACAACGAAAGAAGAATTAAAATAAATCTAATCATAGTATGAAACATATGAATTCAAATCAGCCCCTTACGAAATGACGCATAAACTAGGGTTTAAGCTTCTGTCACTCTAACAACCCATCATCTACTTATTACTCCACAATGCCTTCCCTTAGACCCAAGTATGCTGAAGTGTCATGTAGTCGACGTTCACATGACACCATTAAAGGAAGCAACGACATACATATCATCAAAATATCGAACGAATATCAAATTCACATGATTACTTATAACAAGACTTCTCCCATGTCCTCAAGAACAAACGTAAATTCTCAAAAATCATAATCGTGTTCAAGATCAGAGGGGTATTGAATATGATTAAGGGTCTGAACATGTAATCTTCCACCAAATAAACTAACTAGCATCAACTGCAAGATGTAATGAACACTACTAGCAACCCACATGTACTAATCTGAGGTTTTGAGACAAAGATTGAAAACAAGAGATGAACTAGGGTTTGAGATGAGATGGTGTTGGTGAAGATGTTGATGAAGATTGGTCCTCCCATGATGAGAGGATCGTTGGTGATGTCAATGACTTTGATTTCCGACTCCCGGAGGGAAGTATCCCTGGCGGTATCGCTCCACCAGGGGGCAAAAGTGCTCCTGCCCAAGTTCCGCCTCAAGACGGCAGCGCTTCATCCTGAAAGTCCTGTCCTATTTTTTAGGGTAAATGGCCTTAACAGAAGGAAGGGGCCAGAGGCCTGCTGTGGGCCCCATAAGGCATCAGGGCGCGCCCAGGGGGGTGGCTGCACCCTAGCAACTGGTGGGCCCCCTCCAATATTTTTTATATATTCAATAAAAAATCCTTGTGAAGTTTTAGTTCATTTGGAGCTCTTTAGAATAGGTATATCTACTGTAGTTATTTCAGGTCCAGAATTTCAGCTGCCGGTAATCTCCCTCTTCATATAAATATTGCAAATTAAGAGTGAAAAGGCATAAAATTGCATCATAAAGTGAAATAATGACGAAATACATTATAAATATCAATAGGAAAACATTATGTAAATTGGACGTATCATGTAGCATGCAGAGGGAGATTGCAGGCAGCTGGAACTCGGGACCCAAAAGAGCTAAAACAAAGATAGCTATTCTCCGGAGCTCCAAATAACCTGAAACTTTACGAAGATTTTTGTTTCAATAAATGAAAATTACTGGAACGAAGAACCACACCCAATATCTATATTCCTTTTGCTATTTGTATTGTATCAGGAAAACTAACATGTGAAGTATACAGACTAATCATGGAAGTACACACACGCAATAATATGAAAAGTACATACACTAACACCGGAAGTTCACATGCATGTCAAAATGATCTTTATTAACTCCTCGAAAGAGAACCAAAAGTAATCTTTTGAGGAGATAAAGCCTTTTAGGAGTTCATCTAGATTCTCTAATACATGATATTTTAGCCATAAAGCGGGTGGTAAGAGATATTTTCATTGGTGGTAGTTTTTTACAAGATATTCAGGGTGACGAGTAACATGGTTAAATCACATGTACTCGCCATTTATAATTCAACTAATAGTTAACATGTGCACCTAAATAATTGTGTGCGATGTAACTAAGTGCAAGTATGATGGTCTACAATAGTGATTTTTTTAGATACGAAGATCTATATGTTATGAAGATATAACATATGCAATCTATTTAGGTATGGTTATGTAGATGTAATTTAGGTACAGTTATGTAAATCAAAAAGGTACAATCTATTTAACTAAAACTATATAGAACTAACGGTTATGAGATGTGTGCTACAATTATGAAGACCTAGCGGATACAATATGTATCAATTATCTAGATCTAATGGATCTAATCTGTTTAGTTACATTTATGTAGATCTAATGATTGTGATAGGTCCGCCAAATCCTCGACCGGATGTTATGTTGTATAGCACATCTTTATTTTTTTCTTCCCCATTTATTAGTATACAATAGATATGTAATATAATTTATACCTATATGAAATATGCATTGTTTGTGTGAGTTCATAGTTGGTTGTTGACTAATTTATTAGAGCTAAATTGTGCAGTCAAATTACTTTCCATAGGACATCTTTCTGTTGTGATTTTTCGGAATTCTTCTTAAATCACATGTTTGAAGTAAACCAATCAACACTTAAATATTCATTTGCAGCAAAGCGTTGTTTGAATATGCCCACCATTTGAAGAATTTGGGTAACACTTTGTTCAAGCTACTCTCGGAAGCTCTTGGGCTCAAACCGAGCCATCGGGCAGATATAGAGTGCAACCAAGGGCAAGTCTTACTATGCCACTATTACCCTCCTTACTCCCAGTCTGAACTCGCCATCGGGACATGCCGACATTCAGATGGTGGTTTCCTGACCATACTCCTCCAAGGTGAAAATGGCGGCCTCCAGATCTTCAATGAGGATCAGTGGGTAGACGTCACGCCAATGCCCCGCGCATTCATTGTGAATATCAGTGATCTCTTACAGGTATTTAAATCATGGTTAACCACCCTTAATTATTTGTTTTGTTCAACACAAGAGCTTTGGCTGATCATTAACTATTTCTTTTACATTACAAAAATGTGCAGTTGATCTCCAATGATGGGTCTAGGAGCGTTGAACATAGGATTTTGGTGAAGAACATTGCTCCATGGGTCTCAATCGCGTACTCCTTTGGAACACACATCGATCCAACCTCGACAAGGATTTACAGTCCAATTAAGGAGTTGTTGTTTGATGAGAACCAACTGTTATATAGGGAAACTCTCGCTAGTGATGACATCAAACATTACTACTCCATTGGGTTAGATGCGAAAACTGCTATTTCTCATTACCAGTTATGAATTGTGGTATGTGAAGGAGAGTTTCTGCTCTGTTGGTGCAAACGACAACCATGTATTCGTAGAATATGAAGAATTGAGCAATATGCAATGCTAAGAAATGGATAGTAAACTTGCATACATGCGAGGAATTGCAGTTTTCTAAGAACTTGTGTCGTGGCCAGTGGTGCATCCAGGAATTGAACATGGTCAGGGCGAACATGCAGGGTCTAAAACCTTTTTGTACAAATGCAAGCTTATATAACTAAAACTCATTGAATCAATTACTAAAAACAGGTAAAACAAAAAAAATGTTCTTCGGAACTAATAAAATAGTATTTTTCCTTGCAATGTGAACTTGATGCCATAATAGAACTCCACAAAACCAAGTGACACCTACAACATGTGAAACGAAGAATTATGAATGTAGATCTTAGCACAAATGTGATAATAGTTGTAGCTCTTCATAAGATGAAAGTATATCTTTAAGATGTAGTTGAAAAAATAACACGAGGTTCTCGCGGTAAATGATCTCGACGGTCGTTCAAAGCATTTAAGTTGTAGTTGTAGAAGCAATATGTGGCATCCTTGTCATCACTACTTCAACCAATCATATATCCAGCTTCGTGTCATTTTTGAACACTGCGATCAGCAAACAGCAAGCGGGGGAGAGTCAAGTCAAGTATAACACAGGACTGGCGGGGTGGGGTCTTTATGCGCATGATTCCTTGAATGTCCTCCCTTTTTGTACGACGAAAAAATGATTCCAACGAGCCAGATCTCTTGACATTTCTGCCCTTCTCAATTCATCTCAAATTTCCGAGATAGCATACTTTTTTGGTATTTGGTGATTGGCCGATTTGGTATCTCGCTCGATTTGGGGATGGATTTCTCCATAAGAGCAATGTTTCTCCTGCGTTGATTCCAATTTGGAATTGCCTACAGAGCGGGGCCGGTCCAACATTGTAGCTGAGAGCGAGTTATTGTTTTTAGTTTCATTGTCGGTATTCCAATGTTTTGGCATTGTTTTCTTGGGTTTTTCTCGTTTTCTTCAGTTTTCCTTTTTCTTTTTCTTTGGTTTTCCTTGTTTCTTTCTTTGATATTCTTCCGTCTTTTATTTTTATTTTATCTTTTTTGAACGGATATCAAATTTTTTTCATACATGTTGATTTTTCCTATACAACAGAAACATTTTTTATACAAATTTAATATTTTTTGAAATACACATATAACTTTTTCTAATATATGTTTTTGATGGCTATTTTCTCACACATTATAAATTGTTTGTATACATATATAATATAATTTTACATGCAATTAAAATTAATTGAATACATGATTAACATTTTTTCTAATACATGTTTTGAACATTTTTAAACAATGTTGAAATAAACGTTGAACATTTTTTAAACAATGCAAGAATGTTTTCACAATGCTCAATATTTTTAAATGTGACAAACATGTTGTTGAAACATTTGAACATATTTTGTAAAATGTCAAGTACATTGTTTTGTATGGTACGAAGCAGTTTTTTTTTGTTACATGAACATTCATTTACATTTTATAACATTTTTTAGACTGTCACGTATATTTTCTGAAACACGTGATTTTTTTCTTTAAATATCACATATGAACTATTTTTTTAATATACGTATTTCATATTTTTCCTAAAATATGAACAATAGGAAAAAGGAAAAAATCACGTACATAATATTGTCGGCGATGCGGTCTTGTGTCTCGTAGCAAGCGAGAGGGGTATTTCCTATTTGGCGCATGTGGCACCCGTTACAGGCATATGTTTTTTTCTGAGAACAGTTACAGGCATAAATGTTACAGGGGCAGCCCATTTAACCTTTTTTTTTCTTCTTCTGTTGAAACATAAAAAAATTTCGCCGGCAGGTTTCGAACTTGAGACAACTCAACTAAGGAATACAGCTGTAACCACTTGCCATGTCGATTGAATGTGTCAGCGTACTTCCTTTTCCCCTTTTATTCTCTTCAGAACGAGGAACTTGTTTTTTCTTGTTCTTTTCATTTTTTCTTATTTTTTCTTTCTATTAAATGCATGATTTTTTTTCGAAATTGATGATTTTTCAACTTCAGGGATTATTTTTTTAAATTTAAGGACCTTCTTTAAAAATTGATGAAAATTTTAAATCGATGAACATTTTCAGAATTTATGATAGTTTTTTCAAATGATGAACTTTTTTATAAATTCAATGAGTTTTTTTCAAATTTGATGAACCTTCTTTCAAGTTGATGAACTTTTTCTCTAACACAGTGAACTTTTCAAAATTGATGAACTTTTTTCAAATTCGATGACCTTTTTTTAAAATTGATGACCTTCTTTTTTAAATTTGATGATTCTTTTTCAAATTGATGACTTTTCTTTTCAAATTTGATGATCTTTTTTCTGAACCAATGAACGTTTTTCAATTCGAGAACTTTTCTCGAAATTTCATGGACTTTTTTTGTAAAAGAAATAAAACAATCTAAGTGATACTGTGTAATAAGTAGCGTGGCACGCTAGTTCTTAAAGAATTCATGTTGCTGTCAATCACTGTCATTCAGAATCTATATTAGCTGAACCATCGCGAGTTTCGGTCTTCGTATTGGCATTTTTTCTGGTATTTTTTCGTGAAATAGTTTACTGCAATGGTGCATTCGTGGGCCGGCCCACTAGACATTGCAGTGGGCACCGGTTGACCTCCGCGGCGCCGAAAGCGCGCGGAATAGGGGCACCCAAGCGAGACATAAACTTTTCTCAGAAAAAAAAAAGATCAAGCCAGACATAGACAAGACCTCCTAGTAAGCGCTCGATGCGCCAGTTAGCGAGGCAGCGCTTGGGCGACCCATCACGTAGGTAGGAGAAACAATGGCCGTTCGCTAAGTTTGCAAGATAGCAAGACAGCGCTCTCTCGGATCGCGGTTGACTATTCAATTATTGACAGTTGACATTTTCGAAAAGACAAATTCAGTCCTGACATTTTTTTGCAAGTTCAACACAAATTAATTGATTCGAGAAATGTTCATGGATTTAAAATGTATTACAGAATTTGAAACAAATCAGGAATTCAAAAACGTTCAAAAATTCCAAAATATGTTAAGGAACTTGGAAAATATTCAAGAATTTAAAAAGTTTCATGGATTTGAACAAAAGTTCACATATTTGAAAAAACTTCCCATATTTGTAAAAGTTTATGAATTTGAAAAAAAGAACATGGAAAAAGTTTACATATTTGCAAAAAGTTCAAGAATATTGAAAATGTTCATGAATTGAAGACTGTTTAAAAAATAATGAAAATGAAAAGTATGGAAAATAAAAAATGGAAAGAAAAAATAAATAAAAAACAAAACAAAAACAGTAAGATAAAAACCATAGAAAAAACTTAGAAAAAACCCACACTGGAAACATCTAGTAGCTTCCTATAATGAATCTAGGTGCAGGACTAATTGGGCCGGCCCAGTAATTGAGAGGGTGAGACCCGCGTACGCGTAACAAAGAAAACGCCGCAGCAGGCAATAAGAAGTGCGAACATGGGGCCTTTTTGGATCGTTGCCACGAGGTCAAAATCGGAGTACTCCTTCCAAAGATCACTCCCACCCAAGGTTACGACAAGTGGAGCCCTGCATGCACGCCACTTGTCGCAACCTGTGAGTTTTCCCTTTCTCGTAGATCCGTTTATTCAAAATATTTTATCTTTCAAACTTTGCATCCAAATCTCGAATCATTTTCACCGTTGGATTCCTTGCGTCGAGATCTTTAAAATTAGATCGCATGTTGATAGGTTTTGATGAACTTTTTTTTTCACGAGAAAAACAGTCAAAAAACCGGACAAAAAAACCGAGTCGTAAGCACGTTTTTTTCCTTTTCGAAAGAGGCATGACCGTGCCTCTTGCGAAAGAAAAACTGTGCCTCTCGCGGAAGCAAAACCGTGTCTCTCGCAGAAGAAAAAAAAGATGGAAAACCAAAAAGCCAAAAAAGGGAAAAATCGTTTAAAAAGCCGAAAACACGTGCGGAAACTCCGAAGAAGCACTCCTTCGTTAGTTGCTTCCGAGCGAGGTTCCCTTCCAAAGTTTTGGCATTGTTTGGATGGGGAACCAGATTTTGAAACGACTCCAACTCTTTTAGCTATTAATTCACCTTTTGCACCAATTTGAGGGCGAAACTCGGGCATGCGATTCCTTCGCCAAATAATTGATGTGCCTAGGTTTCAATCAAACATACCCATAGACTCGCTTTGATTTCCCCCTTGTGTGTGGCTGGGCTAGGCGCCAATAGGCAACAGGCCAACATCCACTTAAGCCTGGTACTGCTTAAAGCCTTAAAGCCAAGGCCCGCGCCGCTGGGTACAAGCGCGCCATGCTCTACTTCGTGGCCGTCAGGGACCGCGCGCTGGTCATATTTTTTTTAACCGGGCATTACCCCTTTCCATTAACTGAATAACGGAAATACATAGTCTGAGATAGTTAAGAAGGAAACGGGAAAGGGGAAAGCGAGTTCGGCATCGCCGGGAAACCCACCGCAAGACCTCGCCTGCGAGACACTTGCTATGGGGCGAAAACCCGATGACACATCTAACACACAACCACCCATACAGTGCATATCAGCAAAATGGAGACACAACACTCTGAACATATATATTGAGCACCAAGACGCTCACACAGGAGCAGGGGACCAAAAGAACCAAACTAAAAACATGCCAAAGTAATCTTCCAGCGTAGCTAGTAGCCGTCCTATTCAGGGACACGAATCAGCTTGCCGTCTCGTCCGTAGATGCCGCACAGAGTCTCATCATGGTACAGGCGTTTTCCCTCAGCATCTGTGCACCTCGCTTCATGGCCTCATGGTCTGCACCTTTCAGAAGTCCTGTCCAATAGTTAATAAAAACACAGGCCGAAAACAGAATTTTAAAAGGGGTACTGGGAAGTTTAAATTCAAAAGTAGCTCGGTTACGAGTATTCCAAATAGCCCAGCAGATTGCTGCCAGCCCAAAGGTATAAAATCTGGCCCCATCGGGCAAGAAAACGAAGCACCAGGAGAAGTATTGGCAAATCTTGTTTGGGCATAAGTCAGTGCCAAGTACCGAACCCACAGTTCGCCATACCACTCGAGCCATGGGGCATAGGAAGAATAAGTGCTAGGATGTTTCGTGTTTATTACAAAACAAGCACTTTGTATTTCCAGGCCAATTTCTGCTGCCCATGTCATCTCTTGTCAGGACAGCATCTTGGAATAGCTGCCAGAGGAAAATTTTGATTTTCAGAGGAATTGGGGCCTTCCAGATCCACCAAAAATCACAGCCGGCAATATTCTTTTCCAGCTGTTCGTACATGGACTTCGTAGTAAACTTTTTCTTGGGCACATAGGCCCAACCAACTTGATCAGGCTCGTCATCAAGCTGAATTCCATCCACATGGAGTCAAGAGGGGGGCATAATTCCATCCACATGGAGTCAGATGTTTCCAGATTTTTCCATCGAGCCACTGTTATATCAAAATAGTTACAGATACTGAACAGGTGAGGGAATTTAGTGTACATGGGTGGGAGCCCTCTCAAGGAGTCATGCCATACACGAGCAACATCTCCCTCTCTAACTTGAATTGTCCTGCCAGACATATAGTAATCCTTTACTTTCATTATGGCCTTCCAGATAGGGGAATCATTGAACTTACTACTAACCGAGGCTATAGTATCCTTTTTTAGATATTTAGCTTTCACCACATCTTGCCATAGGCTCTGTTGCGTGTCAAGTTTCCACCACCACTTAACCAACAAACTAATATTCTGTTTTCTGAGGTGTTTAACCCCAAGGCCCCCTTTGTTTTTCGAGCGACACACCGGGTTCCAGCGAACTAGATGGTATCTATTCCTGCCATCTAAGTTCCAGACTTCTACGACATGAAGGCCAACAGCAAGTTCTAAAAAAAAAGGCCAACAGCACAGCACGCTCCGCGGGCCCATCAACGACGACACCAAGCTCGTCGGCCTGCGCAAGAAGCCGGCCGCCCGTCGTCTCATGTTGTGAGCTGGCCCGGCCGCGACCTCTTATACATGTCCGACAATTTGATTGGTTTCCTGAATTTGAGACAATGGGACGGAGGGTACAGGACTACGCCGGCTGGATGTGGCCTGTGCTCCAGTGCGTGTTGAGATTCCGGTGCTTCGGTGTGTTTTGTGTGCAGCACAGTAAGTGTTCGACGAAATACACAAGCCGAAGTTCAGAAAATCGTCTAGAAACGATCATTTTTAGTGGACTAAAAATAGTCCTCTAAAGGATACTCAGTACTCCTCTAAATTTTGGGGGTTCGACTAGAGATGACCTAAGGTAGGCGTGTTCTTCAGAGGCAAGCTACATCCTAACCTAAATGCAGATGTACAATAATGTTGAAGTCCTTGGGAACGGCGACTGGAACAGAACCGAGTCGTAGCAAACGCGGAGTATAACACTTCTCCAGACTCTTCAAATCCCACTTCTATATGAAGGGACCATTGCTCATTCCAAGACAAGCTCGAGGCCTCTCATCTCTAGCGTGAAGGACATGCGAATGCTAGGATGGCCCAGAGAGAATTCCTCTTCAAAATCATAAACCACATGCCGTTAGCAGTTCGTGAGAGGATGATTTATTTCTTCAAAATAGACGCAAAAGATATCCCTCATAGATTAATTAAGTAGAAGAGAATTGTCCAGTTAATTGACAGAAAACCGGACGAAAACCAATAAAACATGGCCACTTATGGACTACTCTCAAAGCATGAATCTCCACAACCACACCAGCTGACGACAAGCACCCCCCGAGCCGCTACAAGCACAACCCCCGGCTCATGGAGCACAACATCCCGAAGGAGCCCCAATCGAAAACACATTGACAATCAGACACGACAACCGAAAATGAAGAAAAAAGAAGAGAGGGTGATTAGACATAGAGGCTTGCTGATGCTGATGATGCTGATTTTCACTCGACACGACAACCCGAAAAGAAGAAAAAAATAGAGAGACATTTATTCTCTTGAAAACATTTAAATGGTTGTATTTGAGTTCACTTATTTTAATTTTGATTTCACGAATCTTCGTAAGGTGCGAATTGATTGCAGAAAACAAAACGTTAATCCCTGCAGAGCTCTAGATTTGTCAGGTTGCTACTCAAACACGACCAAGAAATCACTAGGGCAATGACATGTTAAGGCTAGTATATCTCTTGCGCCCTTCACTTTATCTACGATAACAAAAATCATGTTATATAATAATCATAATTCTAACCACTCATACGCAGCTGTGACATACGTAACAAAGATTAGTTTCTTAAATACAGTAGATTGACACGTCATTGTAACCGGCTCCAAACAAAATTGATTTATTCCCGTCTCACTGCTAATTAATCAGTCGTTCCAGTGGTTGATATTATTTCGAATGTATGGCAGGTCATGATGGTGTGATGTGAGCATTATTTTAAAGTTCGTGGTAAGCTGGCCCTGATGTACTAGTACTCCCTCCGGTCCTTTTTAGTCTGCATATAAGTTTTGTCTGAAGTCAAACTATCTTTACTTTGACCATACTTATAGAAGAAAGTATCAATATTCACAATGCCAAATCAATATTGTTAGATTAATTATAAAATATAGTTCCATACTATATCTATTTGGTGTGGTAGCTATTGATAATTTTTAAATAAATTTGGTAAAACTTGCAAAGTTTGACTTGACATAAATCTAATATGCGGAGAAAAAAGGACGGAGGGAGTATGTGATTTCTGGAATCATTGCACGTTGTTCCATGTGCATTCAACTCCTAGATCAGTGCGATTATATAACTGGATATTATCTCTGCAAGCTCCGCATACCCCGGCCGACCACTTTGAAGTTTGAATGCATACACTGCATGCAGATGATTGTGAACTTGCCTGGCTAGCTAGCCAGGGTTTCACGCTCAGGCATCTAGATGATGACACTGCAAAAACAAAAAATGAAGAACTTTATTATCTCTTGATCGTGATAGTCAAAATCTAATTGTTAGGTATTTAACATTAACATTAATATCATTATCAAATGTTTAGGCGGCAATCTCGCTCGTTTTAAGAGAGTCCAATATCACCAGTCACTTGATCGTTTGATAATGACTTTTAGACTATAACCAAGTCGTAACTCCCTCTGATCCAAATTAATTGACGCAGTCTCTGTATAAAGGTTTTGCACAGAGAGCCAACCGCACATAACGCCGGCCCCGATCTAAGTGCATGTGATTACAGGAACCCATGTGCGTTCAACGCCTAGATCAGTGCGATTGTACTATTGCTGAATAGTGTATTATCAGTGCACGGTACCGCGCGGCCGATGACATTGACTTGCATTCAGATGGCACGACAAAACCAGATGGTAGTACATACATGCTAGTATAACCCTGATTTTCCCTTGAACTTGCGCCGGCTCTATACATAAAGAGTAGCGGTGCAAGCACCCAAACGTACATCAACCACTGTTCGCCCCACAACCAAGCAACAAAGCAACTATACTACTCAAGCCATATCAATGGATCTGGCAACCGGCGCAATTGGCGACCTGCTCCCCAAGCTGGTCGAGCTCCTCAAGGGGGAGTACAAGCTGAAGGAGAATGTCAGGGAAGGCGTCATGTCTCTTGAGAGAGAGATGAGGAGCATGCACGCTGCTCTCCGCAAGGTGGCAGAGGTGCCACGGGACCAGCTTGACGAGAAGGTCAAGCTCTGGGCAGGGGAGGTGAGGGAGCTGTCCTTTGACATGGAAGACGTCGTTGACAAGTTCCTGGTGCGTGTCGATGACGGCTCCAAGCCTGCACCCAACTCGAAGAAGCTCAAACAGCTCACGAAGATGATGGTCGGCTTGTTCACCAAAGGGAAGGATCACCATGAGATCATTGACGCGATCGAGGACATCAATAAGCAAGTCCAAGAGGTTGCTAACATGCACGGAAGGTACCCCACTGACAATATTGTCACTACTCCTGCAGCGGTGGCTCCCATCGATCCTCGTCTTGGGGCTTTGTACACAGAAGTAACAGAGCTTGTTGGCATTGCTGGAAAAAGGGATCAAGATCTAATGAAGTTGCTCTCGGAGGGAGACAATGTGTCCAAGAAAAAGTTGAAGATTATCACTGTTGTCGGATCTGGAGGATTGGGCAAGACCACTCTTGTCAAAATGGTTTATGACAAGATCAAAGAAGATTTCGATTGCAGTGCGTTTGTTCCCGTCGGTCGAAATGCTGACGCAAAGAAGATTCTCCTGAACATTCTTTGTGATCTTGACACGTACGTAGGTCTGATCACCATGTTGGATGTAAGAGAACTAATCAACAAACTCAAGGAAACTCTCGAAAACACGAGGTACGTGTCTATATATGTTATGGTATAATTTGTAAATTGTGATAGGTCATAGACACAGTATAAAATGTGATGCTATTTCTAAGCATGATATGACATATCACGCTAACACTATAGCGTGACATGTTATATCGTGTTAAAAAAATCACCGCATTTTATATTGTGTATTTTTTCACCAGCAAGAAAAAGCTAGGGAGTGTAACAATGATATAGGGTGGCCGCATGTAGAGCAAAATAGCATCATATATATAGGAACCATTCTTGCTACTTCCACGTACATTGGATGCATTCTAGGAAGTATCTATCATAAATAGGAATATGAGGCCACCTAGGTATTATACACATATATATATGTGGAGTACTACTTTTTAAAATATGATGTCATTTTGAAAATATGCTAAAAATATGGACTTACTTGCAATTGTTTCATGTTATTCTCTTGGTGGTATATTATTTGTGGTATATTTGTATTAAAAGAGTATATGCATGTACTCAGAATACTCATAATGATAAATGTAGCATACATACTAGCCCATGGGAGTATATTTCTTGGGCCACTACCAGGTGTAATTACACATGTGTGTTTAATATAAGTAGATAATACCCCCATGCGTTTCTATGGAATTTATACTAATAAAATTGGGAAGATAACCTAATATATGAGAATAAGACTCCTTCACATTCTCGCCATATGAATGGAAAAAGACCTAGCACTGAATGAACATTTTATAGTGTTGTATGATTTTCTGCTATGGTTAATTATTTGTTATTGGAAAAATGGAAATAAAAATTTATAATTTTGAGTGCTTGCATGTCCTTGCTGATTTGAAGGGCTTGCAATATTCTGAAAAATAAAAAGTGGATGATTTGCATATACTTGATGATGGGATCACCAACTTAGATATAGGATATAGAGAGTATCTATCTACAGTTTTAATATTGATAATTGGTAGAATATTTATCTATTTGTAAATCCATAAAGTTTTCAAATATTGAAATTGTTTAGAAGAAAATATAATAACCTAAAGTCCGTCGTCTTTGGTTCGGCAATTTTGTAACAGTGTGTATTAAATAGGTACGGTGTACCACTACCATACATAGGGGTTCATTGGATACATCTTGAGAATTATTTTAATATTGTAAATGTTTGGTATTGTAGGTACAAATAATTTTTTCTATAAACTTGGTCAAACTTTGTAAAGTTTGACTTCTGAAAAATGCACTACATTATGAAAACGGAAGGAGTACTTCAGGTCGTCTCTATAGTATACTTTTTTTACGGCGAAAGGCATGCACTCTACCAATTCATGTAGATAGATAGATAGAAAGAAAATGAGTGCATAAAGGTACTTTGATTAAAACAGGATCATTAAGGATGTATTAGTGGTTGATAAGATAGTTGTGTCTTAAATCTGCCACATAATGTAGAGATGGCAACAAAAACATGATGTATAATGGGTTATGTCTTAATGTTATCTCTACTACCCAAATATCCCTAAATATGTGAGAGATATTGTTGTTAAGATATCACCATTTAATTAGAACTAGGCAAGCTTTTTCGCAGGTTTCTCTTTCCTCCACCTCAACATTTATCCTACGTGACACTCCTAATGTAGCACGATTGTACATGCCCTAATATCCACAAAATCGGTCCATGTTTACTCCTTGCAACTTAATTATACTTAATTGTTTTCTCAATAATCTTATCTCTTGGTCATAATGCTAGATTATATTATCATCTGCACCTGCATTTTGCTAATGATTTAATGATTGATATAGGTACCTCATTGTAATTGATGATATAAGGGATGAAAAACTATGGAAAATAATCAAAGGGGCATTCTCTAATAGCAACAATTGTGGTAGTCGGTTAATCATGACAACTCGTATAGTCAATGTAGCTAAATTATGTTGCTCATGTGCTGATGATTCAATCTATCAAATGGAGCCACTTAGTGATGATGATTCCAAAAGGCTCTTCTATAAAAAGATATTTTCTCACCAGAGTGGTTGTCCTCTTGAATTTGAAGAAGTGTCCATACATATATTGAAGAAATGTGGTGGAGTACCATTAGCCATCATTACTATAGCTGGTATCTTGGTTATTAATCATCACGTAAAACCGAAGGATGAGTGGCATGTTTTGCTAGATTCCATTGGTCATGGATTTACTAAAGACCCCAGTGTAGAGGAGATGTTGAGGATACTAACACTTAGCTATTATGACCTGCCTTATCATTTGAAGACATGTTTGCTATACCTAAGCATGTTTCCAGAATATCACTATATTACGAAAGATCAATTGATATGGATGTGGATTGCTGAAAATTTTATACAGTGTGAAGATCCACAAACTAGTCTATTTGAGATCGGAGAAAATTACCTCAATGAGCTTGTGGATAGGAGCTTGATCCAGCCGGAATATTTTGATGGGTTTGTAATTGCTTGTCGTGTACACAATAGTGTTCTTGATTTAATTTGCTCCATGTCAACTGAAGAGAACTTTACTACTATACTGAATGATACTCGGGATAGCATTTCTTGTAAAAGAAAGGTCTGTAGGCTATCCCTCCAAAATAGTATCAAGGAAGAACATCAAAATACACATCTCAAATCTGCAAGGTCTATTGCTACATTTGATGATGTTGATATTGGTGTCATGCCTCATTTCTCAAGGTTTCTTTTTTTGCGTGTATTGGATTTGACTGAATGTGATGTTAGTGATCATAACCATCTTAACATTCGGGAGTTGTGGAGTTTACTTCAGCCGAGGTACCTAGGCCTATACAAATCAGGAATTTCTGAGGTCCCAGAAGAAGTTGGAAAGTTGCAGTTTTTGCAGGTGCTGGATTTGAGAGGGAATTATGATATCACAGAACTCCCATCGGCAATTATTAAGCTCAGAAGATTGATGTGCCTACAAATTGATTCTTCCTGCAGTCGGATACCAGATGGAATTGGAAACCTGATATCAATGGAAAATCTCGGTTCTATCTGTGGTGACTGTCTAGGCACTGTGAAAGATTTGGCCAACGTGGAAAGACTAAGGCACCTCAATATTTGCTTTAATGTTATGAGCTTGGAGTTGGAGCAAGCTCTCGTGGAGTCATTAGGGAAATTACACAACATCCAGAGTGTACATATTTGGTTCCTTGGTTATCAACATTATGTATTCATGGATCTCCTGGGGGGAGATTGGGCGCCCTCCCAAAGTCTTCGCGAATTTTCTGCACTGTACAGGCTCGTCTTCACCAAACTACCGACATGGTTAAGGCGGAACCCCTCGCATCTCTCACAGCTCACTAAGTTAAATATCATTGTCGACGAAGTGCGGCAGGAGGATCTTGACTTCCTTGGAAGGTTACCGGCCCTCCGTGACCTCTCCTTGGAGACAATGCGCCAAGATCCGTTACTCGTCGGTGCCGTTGCCTGACAAGACTCAAGATGATTTGCAATTGGGCTGACCGAATTGTGTTCCAGCCACAAGCTTTGCCCAAGACTGAAGATGTTGATATCTTGATATATTTCCGTGCTGCCAACGGCCGTGATTGGTTTGAGCTCGGCTTGGAGAACCTGCAGTCCCTTCGGATGGTCACAGTCCAAATCCGTTTGTCGCCGGGAGTGATATGCGGCGCCCGGGCCGAGCAAGGGAAGGCTACTTTGGAAAACGAACTCCATGCCCATCCTAATCGTCCCAAAGTTTACGTCTCCATCTACACAGAGCCTTCAGTCTATAACTACTGAGGTAGGTAATTAAAAACTAAGATGCTTTTATGCGTGCATGTCTTTTTGATGTACTGATTGATCTTTACTCTCTCTTTCATCAGGTTTTGGCTCTCGTGATGATGACATCATGCTATCGGACGACTGATTCGGGGTGAAGAATCGAAGCTGCAGGTTACACACGGTTTCGGTCATTTGGAAATAAAGATTTCATACTATGTATACCTACAGACAATGATTTTGTTTTCTTCTCATATTGCTATATATAGCCATGATATCTTGGTTATTCCTATAAATACACGTGGTAATGTCAGACTTATACGGTTATACCACATGATGACATGAGCAATACACATGTAATTTTTTTCCGAACAGTATACATGTAATTGTTAGTGTGAGTTCTTCCTTGGTTATTGACAAAATGACGAGCAAAATTTTGCAATGAATATAGATTTACTTAGTTCTTTTTTGTCATGAATTTCAGGAAAGGTTACTTAAATCAATTGTTCCAAAAATAATCACTCGGCACTAATATGTTGATGTGCAGTGCTGCGTTGTTTGAATATGCCCAACAAGTGGAGAACTTCGGGAACACTTTGTTCTAGTTGCACTCAAAATCTCCTGGGCTCAAAAAGCTTTTATTGCTACCTGACAGATATAGTGTGCAACCAAGGACAGATCATACTCTGCCACTGCTACCCTCCCTGCCCTCAGCTTGAACTCTCCATTCGGTGGATGTCATGCCAACACCTGGAGAATTTATCGTGAACATCAGTGATCTCTTACAGGTATATAAACCGTGATTCACCCAAGCCTGAATGTATTTTCCGATACACAAGTACCATGCCTGATCATTCTGAACTGATTATTTTGTTGAAAACGTTCAGCATCTCTAACAGGGCGTTCAGGAGGGCGGTGTGGGAAAGAATGTCGCGCCAAGGATCTTGATCGTGTACTTCTTCAGCATGCATTTCCATCCGGCCTCGACTAGGATCCATGGTCTGATCAAGGTCTGATGAGAATCCATCGTTGTACAGGGAGACCCTTGTGAGAGATTACATCAAGCATCATTGCCCCATTTTGTTAGATGAGAAATTGGACATCAGGTTGAGCAGTTCGGAATACCAAGAAAAGTGATAGTAAAATGGCAGTACAAGTACCAGAATGTTGTATACAGGCCTAAATGGTACATGAGTGCACTGGTTTGGTTTTCTGGTGCATCATATACTAGAACATAAGTAAGTAGGAGTACTACAAAATCTTAATGAAATTCAAGTTTGTTCAATCGTTTGTAAGAACCTTCCTCTCGAGTATGCTTCATGTCAGATCGTGTAAAAGCAGAGGAAGGCGCTGTTCGGAAGGCGAGAATTCCTGGTGATCCCCTTTGGGCATCGAACTGTTTCCTGAAAAATTCTTGATTGCCATTCATTTGGTTTGAGCTGTTGAGCAGCATAAGAATTGACAAATTGTTCAATCATCAGCCATCTTTCCTGGCATCGTTGCGCTATGTGAAAGAGCTTGCTACTCCATACAAACCAAGAGAGAGCAAACAGTCCTAATAATCAGTTAATTAGGCAAGAGGACGGGGGCTCCGGATGGAGTGCTTGCCTCGGACCCACCGGAGACTACCCTCCGCGGTGACATTGGCGCCTCTCTTGAGCTTCGCCTCGAAGGTGAGACTCTCCAGCGTGGCCGGCGTAAGCATCACCATGACCGCCTGGGTAGTTCAGGTCCCTGCCTTGGATCTTCCCGGCCGTCACAGCTCACGTTGTACATCGGCTGCGCATTGATGTCGTTGATGAAGCTCTCGTTGTACCCTGGCCACGGATAGTAGGGGGATGTAGCCTGTTGGTGGGAGGTCGTAGATGGATGAGGCTTGGGTCTATTAGAGATACGACAGGCAAACAACTCGACGAAGAACGAAGAACAAGAAGGGGACACGGGATTTTAATGTGGAAAACCCCTCCAAGGCGAAGGGGAAAAAAACACGGGCGCCAGCCAGCCAAACTTCACTATATTGGGTGAGGTTACAAACGCCGGGGATTTAGAACTGATCAACTTATCCCGTGCGGCGGCTTACAAGAGGTATATATAACACAGGTGACCTAGGTCAATACTGATCGTTAGCCTCCCTCTTTATACTTGAATTTGGAGCATAACATAACAAACTCCACCTTGAGACAAATTCCATCTTGTAGCATGAATGAGAACCTTCTCCCTGAACAACAAAGAAAAACACGTTCGGCGCCAAACAGCCACTAGGGCTAATGATTTATACCAACTAGAACTGGCTTTGTCAACATATTAGCAGGATTATCATGAGTACTAACCTTGCATACCTTCAGTGTACCTTGCTCAACAATGTCTCGAACATAATGATATTTGATATCAATGTGCTTTGTTCTCTCATGGAACATCTGATCCTTAGTGAGGTAAATGGCACTCTGACTGTCACAAAACAAGTTAATGCAAGAATTATCTCCACGAAGCTCAGCATACAAACCTTTCAGCCAAACTGATTCTTTCCATGCTTCTGCAATAGCCATGTATTCTGCTTCAGTGGTAGACTAGGCAACTACTGGTTGCAATGTTGCCCTCCAACTTACCGCACAACCACCAACAGTGAACACATAACCTGTAAGGGACCTCCTCTTGTCCAAATTGCTGGAAGCAAAATCTGAATCCACATAGCCAGCTAGTCCCTCACCAGTCCTGCCGAATTTCGAACAAGCATTGGAAGTTCCACGAAGGTACCTGAAAATCCACTGAACAGCCTTCCAATGTTCTTTACCAGGGTTAGTGATACGTCTCCAACGTATCTATAATTTTTTATTGCTTCATGCTATATTATATTCTGTTTTGGATGATTAATGGGCTTTGTTATACACTTTTATATTATTTTTGGGACTAACCTATTAACCGGAGGCCCAGCCCAAATTGCTGTTTTTTTGCCTATTTCAGAGTTTCGCAGAAAAAGAATATCAAACGGAGTCCAAACGGAATGAAACCTTCGGGAACGTGATTTTCGGAACAAACGTGATCCAGAGGACTTGGAGTCTACGTCAAGAAATCAACCAGGAGAGCACGAGACAGGGGGGGTAGGCGCGCCCTCCACCCTCGTGGGGCCCACGTTGCTCCACCGACGTACTGCTTCCTCCTATATATACCTACGTACCCCCAAACCAACAGAGGCATCCACGAAAACCTAATTCCACCGCCGCAACCTTCTGTACCCGTGAGATCCCATCTTGGGGCCTTTTCCGGCATCCTGCCGGAGGGGGCATTGATCACGGAGGGCTTCTACATCAACACCATAGCTTCTCCGATAATGTGTGAGTGGTTTACCTCAGACCTTCAGGTCCATAGTTATTATCTAGATGGCTTCTTCTCCCTTTTTGGATCTCAATACAAAGTTCTCCACGATTCTCGTGGAGATCTATTCGATGTAATCTTCTTTTGCGGTGTGTTTGTTGAGACCGATGAATTGTGGGTTTATGGTCAACTTTATCTATGAACAATATTTGAATCTCCTCTGAATTCTTTTATGTATGATTGGTTATCTTTGCAAGTCTCTTCGAATTATCAGTTTGGTTTCGCCTACTAGATTGATCTTTCTTACAATGGGAGAAGTGCTTAGCTTTGGGTTCAATCTTGCGGTGTCCTTTCCCAGAGACAGCAGGGGCAGCAAGGCACGTATTGTATTGTTGCCATCGAGGATAACAAGATGGGGTTTATATCATATTGCATGAGTTTATCCCTCTACATCATGTCATCTTACTTAAAGTGTTACTCTATTCTTTTGAACTTAATACTCTAGATGCATGCTGGATAGCGGTCGATTTGTGGAGTAATAGTAATAGATGCAGGCAGGAGTCGGTCTACTTGTCACGGACGTGATGCCTATATACATGATCATACCTAGATATTCTCATAACTATGCTCAATTCTATCAATTGCTCAACAATAATTTGTTCACCCACTGTAATACTTATGCTCTTGAGAGAAGCCACTAGTGAAACCTATGGCCCCCGGGTCTATTTTCCATCATATTAATCTTCCAACACTTAGCTATTTTTATTGCCTTTTATTTTACTTTGCATCTTTATTATAGAAATATCAAAAATATTATCTTATCATATCTATCAGATCTCACTTTCGTAAGTGACCGTGAACGGATTGACAACCCCTTTATTGTTGGTTGCGAGGTTTTTATTTGTTTGTGTAGGTGCGAGGGACTTGAGCGTGGCCTCCTACTGGATTGATACCTTGGTTCTCAAAAACTGAGGGAAATACTTATGCTAGTTTACTGCATCACCCTTTCCTCTTCAAGGGAAAACCAACGCAGTGCTCAAGAGGTAGCAAGAAGGATTTCTGGCGCCGTTGCCGGGGAGTCTACGCAAAAGTCAACATACCAAGTACCCATCACAAACTCTTATCTCTCGCATTACATTATTTGTCATTTGCCTCTCGTTTTCCTCTCCCCCACTTCACCCTTGCCGTTTTATTCACCTTCTTCTCGTATGCCTTTTTGTTTGTGTTTCCACGTGCCTTCTATTTGCTTGCATCTTTGCTTGCTAAAAATCTATTGATATGGATCCACTTAAAGTGTTTTACTTGGATCATCTTCTATCCTTATGCGCTCGTGCTGAAACCCCAACTAGCCTAGTTGATGGGAAATCTTTAGATGAGCATGCTCATTTTGTGCGTCACCGTTTGTCTGAAAAAGGGAAACTCTTATGGAATCAAATAAACAAATTGTTGTGTTATGCTTGGAATCTTTGTGAAATTTGTGATATTACTTGTTGCTCTAAGAACCCTAAAAAACACCTTCCCTACCTATGTGAGTTTAATGAAAATAAAATCTTATCTTCTTATGCAAAGGGTGTTTATAGCTACTATGATATCAAACAAATTCAAGAATTTTGCTTTTAAGGGTTCCTATGAAGTTGCTTTTTTGATTGAAAAGTATGATACTACTCTTTACAAATCTGAAAATCTAGACATACTTGAATATTGCTATGAAAACTATGCTCATAATGTCTATGTCAAAGAATTTATTGAAAGAATGACTGTTGCTTCTAAAGAAAATAATGATATGCAAGAATCTATAGATAATTATGATTCCGATGATTTGTTTGAAATATCCCTTGATGAACATGATGCTTGCTATCCTTGTAGCCATGATGCCAATATTTATGAAGATGAATTTGCTATAGTTCCTTACGTTAAACATGAGATCGTTGCTATTGCACCCATACTTAGTAGTTCCTTCGATCAAAAGCATGATTGCAATAATTTTACTATAATTTTTTTAATGTCAATTGTGCTAATAATATGCAAAACCCTAAGCTTGGGGATGCTAGTTTTTCTATGTCTACTACTTATTGCAATGATCATGATTGGGGTGATTCTTCTTATGATCTTGAAAATTTATTTAAGCCCCATGATGAATATGAGATTGATAATAGTGTTTGCAATAATATTGAAAGTGGGTTTGGAAGAGTGTCAACTTTAGATCCCACATATTTGGAGAATGTTCAATCTTATGGTATTTTTGATAAAAGTGGGTTTGGAGAGGTCATGACTTTAGTTAATGATAATCCCACTATTTTGGAAGAGAGTCAACTTTGCATGCATGTGGATCGTGTTGAGAATATGTTATGTGATAGCTATATTGTTGAATTTGAATATGATTCCACATGTAATTATTACGAGAGATGAAAATATGGTTGTAGAAATTTTCATGATAATAAATTACCTCTCGTTATGTTGAGATTGCTATTGTTTCTTTCCACTTCCTTGCACATGCTAGTTTTTGCTTGCTATGATAATTTGTTTGCCTATAAGATGCCTATGCATAGGAAGTATGTTAGACTTAGATGTGTTTTTCACGTGTTTTATGATGCTCGCTTTGCGCTTCAATTCTTGTCTTTCATGTGACCATCATTAAAATTATCAATGCCTAGCTAAGGGCGTTAAACGATAGCGCTTGTTGGGAGGCAACCCAATTTTATTTTAGTTTTTTGCTTTTTGCTTCTGTTTAGGAATAAATCTTTGATCTAGCCTCTGGTTAGATTTGTTTTTGTGTTTTAATTAGTGTTTGTGCCAAGTTAAACCTATAGGATCTTCTTGGATGATAGTTATTTGATCTTGCTGAAAATTCCAGAAACTTTCTGTTCACGAAAAAAATTGTTAAAAATCACCAGAACGTGATAAAATACTTATTACAATTGCTGCTGATCAATAAACAAATTTTCTAGGTCTTCCTATTTTGGTTGATTTTTTGGAGTTCCAGAAGTTTGCGTTAATTACAGATTACCACAGACTATTCTGTTTTTGACAGATTCTGTTTTTCGTGTGTTGTTTGCTTATTTTGATGAATCTATGGCTAGTAAAATAGTTTATAAACCATAGATAAGTTGTAATACAGTAGGTTTAACACTAATATAAATAAATAATGAGTTCATTACAGTACCTTGAAGTGGTGTTTTGTTTTCTTTCGCTAACGGAGCTCACGAGATTTTCTGTTAAGTTTTGTGTTGTGAAGCTTTCAAGTTTTGGGTAAAAGATTGATGGATTATGGAACAAGGAGTGGCAAGAGCCTAAGCTTGGGTATTCCCATGGCACCCCAAGATAATCTAAGGACACCAAAAAGCCAAAGCTTGGGGATGCCCCGGAAGGCATCCCCTCTTTCGTCTACTTCCATCGGTAAGTTTACTTGGAGCTATATTTTTATTCACCACATGATATGTGTTTTGCTTGGAGCGTCTTGTATGATTTGAGTCTTTGCTTTTTAGTTTACCACAATCAACTTTGCTGTACACACCTTTTGAGAGAGACACACATGATTCGGAATTTATTAGAATACTCTATGCGCTTCGCTTATATCTTTTGAGCTATATAGTTTTTGCTCTAGTGCTTCACTTATATATTTTAGAGTACGGCGGTGGTTTTGTTTTATAGAAACTATTATTCTCTCATGCTCCACTTATATTATGTTGAGAGTCTTAAACAGCATGGTAATTTTCTTAAATAGGAAAATTAATCCTAATATGCTAAGTATTCAAGACTAGTAAAAACTTTCTTATGAGTGTGCTGAATACTAAGAGAAGTTTGATGCTTGATGATTGTTTTGAGATATGGAGGTAGTGATATTAAAGTTGTGCTAGTTGAGTAGTTGTGAAATTGAGAAATACTTTTGTTGAAGTTTGCAAGTCCCGTAGCATGCACGTATGGTAAACGTTATGTAACAAATTTGAAACATGAGGTGCTCTTTGATTGTCTTCCTTATGAGTGGCGGTCGGGGACGAGCGATGGTCTTTTCCTACCAATCTATCCCCCTAGGAGCATGCGCGTAGTGCTTGGTTTTTGATGACTTGTAGATTTCTGCAATAAGTATGTGAGTTCTTTATGACTAATGTTGAGTCCATGGATTATACACACTCTTACCCTTCCATCATTGCTAGCCTCTTCGGTACCGTGCATTGCCCTTTCTCACATTGAGAGTTGGTGCAAACTTCGCCGGTGCATCCAAACCCCGTGATATGATACGCTCTGTCACACATAAACCTCCTTATATCTTCCTCAAAACAGCCACCATACCTACCTATTATGGCATTTCCATAGCCATTCCGAGATATATTTCCATGCAACTTTCCACCGTTCCGTTTATCATGACACGTTCATCATTGTCATATTGCTTTGCATGATCATGTAGTTGACATCGTATTTGTGGCAAAGCCACCGTTCATAATTTTTCATACATGTCACTCTTGATTCATTGCCTATCCCGGTATACCGCCGAAGGCATTCATATAGAGTCATACCTTGTTCTAGTATCGAGTTGTAATCATTGAGTTGTAAATAAATAGAAGTGTGATGATCATCATTCATAGAGCATTGTCCCAATAAAAAAAGAGAGAAAGGCCAAATAAAAGAAGGGAGGCCCAAAAAAAAGGGACATTGCTACTATCCTTTTTTCCACACTTGTGCTTCAAAGTAGTACCATGATTTTCATGATAGAGAGTCTCTTGTTTTGTCACTTTCATATACCAGTGGGAATTTTTCATTATAGAACTTGGCTTGTATATTCCAACAATGGGCTTCCTCAAATGCCCTAGGTCTTCGTGAGCAAGCAAGTTGGATGCACACCCACTTAGTTTCTTTTGTTGAGCTTTCATACATTTATAGCTCTAGTGCATCTGTTGCATGGCAATCCCTACTCCTTGCATTAACATCAATCGATGGGCATCTCCATAGCCCGTTGATTAGCCGTGTTGATGTGAGACTTTCTCCCTTTTGTCTTCTCCACATAACCCCCATCATTATATTCTATTCCACCCATAGTGCTATATCCATGGCTCACGCTCATGTATTGCGTGAAGGTTGAAAAAGTTTGAGATTACTAAAGTATGAAACAATTGCTTGGCTTGTCATCGGGGTTGTGCATGATGAGAGCATTCTTGTGTGACGAAAATGGAGCATGACTAAACTATATGATTTTGTAGGGATGAACTTTCTTTGGCCATGTT
Organism: Triticum aestivum; assembly: GCF_018294505.1. Taxonomy (NCBI): domain Eukaryota; kingdom Viridiplantae; phylum Streptophyta; class Magnoliopsida; order Poales; family Poaceae; genus Triticum; species Triticum aestivum. Next base: position 11,832,799 of record NC_057799.1, on the reverse strand, counting down.
ATTTTGAGAAGACATAATTGCTTAGTTAGTATGCTTGAAGTATTATTGCTTTTATGTCAACATTAAACTTTTATCTTGAATCTTTCGGATCTGAATATTCATACCACAATTAAGAGGGTTACATTAAAAAATTATGCCAAGTAGCATCCCACATCAAAAATTCTGTTTTTTATCATTTACCTACTCGAGGATGAGCAGGAATTAAGCTTGGGGATGCTTGATACGTCTCCAACGTATCTATAATTTTTGATTGCTTCATGCTATATTATATTCTGTTTTGGATGATTAATGGGCTTTCTAATACACTTTTATATTATTCTTGGGACTAACCTATTAACCGGAGGCCCAGCCCAAATTGTTGTTTTTTGCCTATTTCAGAGTTTCGCAGAAAAAGAATATCAAACGGAGTCCAAACGGAATGAAACCTTCGGGAACGTGATTTTCGGAACAAACGTGATCCAGAGGACTTGGAGTCTACGTCAAGAAATCAACCAGGAGAGCACGAGACAGGGGGTAGGCGCGCCCTCCACCCTTGTGGGGCCCACGTTGCTCCACCGACGTACTTCTTCCTCCTATATATACCTACGTACCCCCAAACCAACAAAGGCATCCACGAAAACCTAATTCCACCGCCGCAACCTTCTGTACCCGTGAGATCCCATCTTGGGGCCTTTTCCGGCATCCTGCCGGAGGGGGCATTGATCACGGAGGGCTTCTACATCAACACCATAGCCTCTCCGATAATGTGTGAGTGGTTTACCTCAGACCTTCGGGTCCATAGTTATTATCTAGATGGCTTCTTCTCCCTTTTTGGATCTCAATACAAAGTTCTCCACGATTCTCATGGAGATCTATTCGATGTAATCTTCTTTTGCGGTGTGTTTGTTGAGACCGATGAATTGTGGGTTTATGGTCAACTTTATCTATGAACAATATTTGAATCTCCTCTGAATTCTTTTATGTATGATTGGTTATCTTTGCAAGTCTCTTCGAATTATCAGTTTGGTTTCGCCTACTAGATTGATCTTTCTTACAATGGGAGAAGTGCTTAGCTTTGGGTTCAATCTTGCGGTGTCCTTTCCCAGAGACAGCAGGGGCAGCAAGGCACGTATTGTATTGTTGCCATCGAGGATAACAAGATGGGGTTTATATCATATTGCATGAGTTTATCCCTCTACATCATGTCATCTTACTTAAAGTGTTACTCTATTCTTTTGAACTTAATACTCTAGATGCATGTTGGATAGTGGTCGATGTGTGGAGTAATAGTAGTAGATGCAGGCAGGAGTCGGTCTACTTGTCACGGACGTGATGCCTATATACATGATCATACCTAGATATTCTCATAACTATGCTCAATTCTATCAATTGCTCAACAGTAATTTGTTCACCCACCGTAATACTTATGCTCTTGAGAGAAGCCACTAGTGAAACCTATGGCCCCCGGGTCTATTTTCCATCATATTAATCTTCCAACACTTAGCTATTTTTATTGCCTTTTATTTTACTTTGCATCTATATTATAAAAATACCAAGAATATTATCTTATCATATCTATCAGATCTAACTTTCGTAAGTGACCGTGAAGGGATTGACAACCCCTTTATTGCGTTGGTTGCGAGGTTTTTATTTGTTTGTGTAGGTGCGAGGGACTTGAGTCCTACTGGATTGATACCTTGGTTCTCAAAAACCGAGGGAAATACTTGCGCTACTTTACTGCATCACCCTTTCCTCTTCAAGGGAAAACCAACGTAGTGCTCAAGAGGTAGTAGTTAGCCGTGTATCTACTGACCAAACTCATTGCAAATGACAAATCGGGCCTAGAACACACCATGGCATACATTAAAGAACCAACAGCACTAGAATATGGAACTCTTGACATATACTCGAACTCTTCATCATTACTAGGACAATGAGAAGAGGATAATTTGAAATGAGGAGCAATGGGAGTGCTTACTGACTTAGCATCATGCATGTTAAAACGATGAAGAACTTTCTTAATATAACTCTGCTGACTAAGAAATAACAAACCAGAATTTATGTCCCTTGTAAGCTCCATACCTAGAATTTTCTTAGCAGCACCAAGATCCTTCATATCAAACTCACTACTTAACTGTGCCTTTAAAGTAGTGATTTCTTTCTTGCCCTTGGCAGCAATCAACATATCATCAACATATAACAGCAAGTATATAGGTGATCCATCAACAAATTTAATGTAAAAACAACTATCATATGCAGACCTCTTAAATCCATGTGCTACCATAAATGAATCAAACCTTTTATACCACTGTCTCGGAGACTGTTTCAAACCATATAGGGACCTCTTTAACTTGCAAACAAATTTCTCCTTACCAGGCACAATGAAACCTTCTGGTTGGTCCATGTAAATCTCCTCGTCCAGTTCACCATGCAGAAAAGCAGTCTTGACATCTAACTGCTCAAGCTCAAGATCGTGCATAGCAACAATACCAAAAAATGCACGAATGGAACTATGCTTCACAACTGGAGAGAACACATCATTATAATCAATACCTGGTATCTGGCTGAAACCCTTAGCTACTAACCTTGCCTTAAACCTCGCGAGCTCACTAGGAGAAAAACCCTCATTTCTTTTGAAGATCCATTTGCAGCGAACGGTCTTCTTATGTTTAGGCAAGCTCACAACATCCCATGTGCCATTTTTCTCAAGTGACTGCATCTCTTCCTGCATAGCAGCAATCCACTTCTCGCGGTCACCAAAAACAACTGCTTCAGTGTATGTGGATGGCTCATGGATGTTCTCAACCTGTTCTGCACAACTGAAAGCATAATGAACAATGTCACACTCTTCAATTAGGCGGTTAGTTTTCTTAATGACTCTCTTGCTCCTGCCATCTGCAAGAGACTGAACTCGTCACTGCAAAACTGGGGGTGAGTGTTACACAACATCATCATCGTGAACCTCTGTATCTGGACCATCATCAACATTACCATCACCTGTGCACCTGGAGCAACATCATTATCAGAAATTACATGTTCCTCCTCGTCAAAATGCTCCACCTGCACAGTAACTCGTTGTGGCTGTACATCAAAAGTATCTGTGGACAGATCATCATGATACATAACAGATTCGTTGAAAACAACACTCCTACTCAGAAAAACCTTATCAGTTTCAGGATTCCATAACCTGTATCCTTTTACTCCTGAACCGTATCCAACAAACACACACTTAATAGTTCTAGGCTCAAATTTTCCATTATCAACGTGTGCATATGCAGTGCAACCGAAAACTCCCAACTGCGAATAATCAGCTGGTGTACCAGACCATACTTCAATGGGAGTTTTCTTATTAAGTGGAATGGATGGTGACCTATTGATGAGGTAGCAGGCGGTGGAGGCGGCTTCAGCCCAAAAACATTTGCCCATGTGAGCATTGGACAACATGCAACGAGCCCTGGAGATGATGATTCTGTTCATACGCTCAGCCACACCATTCTGTTGAGGAGTGTATGGGATGGTGTGGTTCCTGACGATGCCCAAGTTTCTGCAATAACTGTTAAAAGCCTTTGAACAGAATTCCATACCATTGACAGTACGAAGTATTTTTACCTTCCTCTCAGTTTGCCTTTCTACCATAACTTTCCAATCCTTAAAGGCATCAAACACATCATATTTATTTTTCAGAAAATAAGGACACACTTTTCTGGAGTAATCATCAATAATTGTAAGCATATAACGAGCACCAGCAAGCGAGGATTTACGGGAAGGTCCCCACAAATCAGCATGTACATAATCTAATATACCTTCTGTGGTATGAACAGCAATATTGAACTTTACCCTCTTGTAATTAACAAAAATGCAGTGCTCACGAAACTCCAACTCACTTACATTGCACCCATCCAGAAGTTCTCTCCTGGTCAATTCTGCCATGCCAAGTTTAATCATATTCCCAAGACGCATATGCCAAATATTAGTTTTACTGGATTTATCAGAAGTAACAGCAGCAACAGCAGTACTAGTAATAGTGCTCCCTCTAAGAACATATAACTTGGCAGAATTCATGTCACCTATCATATGAACGAGGGAACCTTTTGTTACCTTCAACACTCCACCTGAACCTGAGTGCTTGTACCCTTTGACGTCAAGAGTACTCAGCGAGATGCGGTTTCTGGCCATGCCTGGTATGTGTCTCACATCTGTCAACGTGCGTATCATGCCGTCATGAGTCCTGATCTAAACAGAACCAATGCCCACAATCTCACGTGGGTTGTCATCTCCCATACGCACAACATCTCCACTCTGCACAAACTCATAAGTACTGAACCAATCTCTGTTACAGCATATATGAAACGAACAGGCAGAATCAAGTATCCATTCATCATGACATGAAACACATCCAGCAAAAACAACTAAAGCATCATCTGAATCAGACTTATTACCAGATGTAACATTGACCTTACCATCACCATCAGATTTAATTTTAGGTTTCCACGTACCGTTCCTCTTCTCCTTATTTTCCAACTTCCAACACTCATCAATGAGGTGACCCTCTTTCTTACAGTACCTGCAGAATTTGTCCTTCCCAGATCCTCTGGCTTTCGAACGACCTATGTCGTTCTTGCTTTTATCTCTGTTGTTGTTGTACTTTTTCTGCTCAGGCCTGCCTCGTACCTGCAAAGCTTCTCCTTTGGAGGACGATTCCTCAGATTGCAACATCTCTTTCATCTTTTCCTTCTATTGAAGGGCCTCATATACTTCAGCAACAGTTAGTTCATCACGGCTATATAATATGGTATCTCGAAAGTTTGAAAAAGAACTAGGCAGCGAGCATAAAAGGAGAAGACCTAAATCTTCATCATCATACTTTACGTCCATAGACTGTAAGTCAGAAACGATCTCCTTGAAGACCGACAAGTGGTTTAGCACCGAACAACCCTCTTGCAACTTGTGCATGAACAACTTCATCTTCATGTGCATCTTACTGGTCAGATCCTTGGACATGCAGATCGACTCCCGTTTCAGCCAGAGAGCTGCTGCAGATTTCTCCTTGAGCACTTCTTGCAAAATATTGTTAGATAGATGAAGATAAATCATAGACAAAACCTTACAATCTCTGCGCTTCTCATCCGCGGTCCAGGCCTTCGGTTCTTTTCCACCAAAGCCATTTAGCGCCTCGTCCAGATCGGGATGCGCCAGGACAGCACGCATCTTCACCTGCCACAAGGAAAACTATTTGTCGTAGTCCAGCAGCGGAAGATCGTACTTCACCGATGCCATGTCGTCGAAACCCTAAACAGAAAAAGGCTCTGATGCCACTTGTTAGAGATACGACGGGCAAACAACTCGACGAAGAACGAAGAACAAGCAGGGGACATGAGATTTTAACGTGGAAACCCCCTCCAAGGAGAAGGGGAAAAACCACGGGTGCCAGCCAGCCAAACTTCACTATATCGGGTGAGGTTACAAATGCTTCGGCCCAAGCCTACCGGCGACGGGCCTCGCTCCGCTCGCTCGTCATAAGTTAGCCTCCCTCTTTATACTTGAATTTGGAGCATAACATAACAGGGCCCGCGAGTTCTTTATGAATAATTAGTAAAGTCGCTACATACATGGCTCGGATGCATAGGAGTCATCCTCCTCTTCTAAAAAAAATGCCTGCTTGGTTTAATTTTGAAGATCGCCGAATTTGGACCTGGAGGAGCAACTGGAAAAGACACGGACAGTGGATATGCGGGCGTTGTACTAGTGCTAGATGAATTTACGGGATTTGTTCAAGCATCGGCTTTGATGCCTGAGGTCCGTGTCTTGGTTACATGGTGTGAACGCCGTTGGTTTACCCACCCATAGGGAGTTGGTCTAGCCAGTCTACCCCCCGTACTGTATCCAAGAATTAGTAGTACTAGCAACAAACAGGTGGCTAAACCAATTTTCCTTTTCTGAAACATGGTACAATGTAGATGCTAACATATACGCACCACATCTCCAAGATAATAGAATGTCTCCCACTGAATGAACATCGAAAAAAAACAGAAATTAATTCAGAAAAATGTTAGCACCATTGCGAAGTTTAGGATTTGAACCCTGCTGAGTTGGTTCCACCACAAAAAACCTAACCATCTGAGTTATGCTCAGGTCCCCCAAACCAAATTACTCTCCTAAGATGGATTACACCTAAAGAAACAAGCATGATATATGCTCTGTGATTCAAACACTCACCACAATCTCCCTTGCTACCTGGACAATTAAGCTGCTGTCTGCTGGTGCTGATTGGCGCTTGGTTCCAGGGACAGACCTTCGTTTTGTCCTCTTGGAAAGACGACGAGAATAGCAAGGAGGTGGAATCATGTAGGCGCAGAGACAAGCAAATGCAAATGGCTCATGATCTGCCATGCCCGTCGGAGGAAAGAAGAGAACATCATCTGCCAACAATGGCAGAGACCTTGCACAACTTCATCCAATGTCCATCCAACAATGTTGATGCCAGCTATGTGGAGAGTATTAGTGCGGCCAGTGTGGGGGTGGTTGTTAGGAACTCATCTGGTGAAGTTATTATTTCTTCGTGGGACTTTTTGGGTCAGTGTTGCAGCGTGAACGAAGCTGAGCTACGTGCTTGTCTGGCAGGCCTTTATATAGGTATTACTCTTCACCAATCCATTATTTTGGAGACTGATTGTGCTTTTGTCCGTTCTTTCCTTGCAAATGAGAATCTTGACAGGTCTCCGCTCGTTGATCTGAAGAAAGAAGCCTTGAGTATATTGACGATGCTCAAGAATTTTAAAATTGCAAAAATTAATCGGCAGGCCAATAAGGTGGCGCACGAAATTGCGAAGTTTAGCTTTATAAATAAATCTGATGGGATTCTTCTTAATAGTGTTCCGCCCTGTGTGGCGAATTTTGTAATGACTGTTTGTAATAACATTATTAATTAATTAATATAGGGGGTTTTTAAAAAAAAAAAGAATACGGGACGAGAAAGGTCAGTTTGGAAAAACAACCTAGGCATGGCCGGGGATTCCTGTTTATTGACCTTTCGATAGATTACTACAGTACAACACAAACAGTTTTGGTAAGGTTCACAAAAGTTCTAAAAACGTTTGCTTTTGCTTTCAGAAATGTTCACAATTTTTAAATAACATTCCTAAACTTCGAAAAAAGTTTATACCATTTATAAAAATGTTCATAAATTTCAAAAAATATCCTGAATTCTGGAAAAAAAATGTCCACAAAATATCTAAAATGTTTGCTTTATCTTTCGGAAAATGTACTCAATTAAAATGTATTCCTGAAATTGCTGAAAAAAGTTTAAACTATCTAGAAAGCTCTTCATATTTTTAAAAATATTTTTTGTGGTAATATATTTACAAATATTAAAATTAACACATTATAAAATTTTCATTTAGAAATCTCACTAAAGTTTTGAAATAAGTTCATAAAATTTTAAAAAATATATTTTTAGAAAAAAGTTTTGAAAACATATTCACGTTTTTCCATAAAATAACATTTTGAAATGATCATTTTTTAAGGAAATAAATATAAATATTTTTTTAACCATATGAAAAAACTATTTGGTAGCCATGTAAAACAGAAAAAAAATGTTAGAAAACTAATATAATCCACTCAAAGGCTTGTTACAGCTCCCGAGCGTCAAATCGGAGGGCCCAGTTGTGGCGTTTGTGTGATTGCTTGCCATCTTATCGCAATAAGCAATGCGAGTCCCTAATCAGTGCCTTAAGCGCCATACTACCCAACTGGCGCTCATGTGCTGCTAGCATGGACCGGGACACGAACTAGTCATTTTCGCTCAATCGGTTCGTCGCTGGCTCCATGCTCGCTCGCTCGGTTGACTCGCTCGATCGGCTCTCTGCTGTTGACCCATTGACCAGTTAAACTGTTGATTTTCCAAAAAAAGATCATGACAATAAAAAAATAAATTTGAAAAAGTTCATAAATTCAAGAAGTTTGCGAATGTGAAAAACGATCACCAATTTTAAAAAGTGTGAATTTGAAAAAGTTCACAACTTTGACAATAAGATCACAAAATTCCAAAATTGGAAGAAGTTCAGTGCATAAAAACGTTTATGAAAGTTCATCGACATTGAAAAATAGTTCAACAAATTTTGAAACAAGTCCATGATTTTTTTAGAAGTCAAGAATTTGAAAAAAATGTTTATCGATATTGAATAAAATTTCATCAATTTTGAAAATAACTTCATTAAATTTGGAAAATAGTTCATGAATTTATAAAGAAAATTCATCAAAATTGAAAAAAAATCATTGATTTTGAAAAAAGGTCATCAACTTTCAAAAAAGTTCATGGATATGAATAAAAAGTTCATCGATTTTGGAAAAAAAAATCAAAAAATTGAATTAGTTTCATCAATTCTGGAAAATGGCAACACCGGAATCCAGGATTATGCTACTCCCTCTGATCCAAATTAATTTATGTACCCTTAGTACAAGTTCGTATTTAGGGAAGAAGTCTCTACACTTGAACAAGTCAGTTTCCTTGCTAGGTCAGACATCTTTGCTTATTTGTTTCACACACTGAAACGTCGCCTTGTGGGCATGTCTACGAATTAAGACCATGTATGAATATACAGATCTTGCTACGTATGAAAAGATCTTGCTACATTGATTATTCTACACTCGTTTGATTTGTATTGAAGAATGCTTCCCAATTGCATCACGAGTCACGACAAACACAACACAACGGGCTTGCATAATTGAGTACTACTACTATACCTGTTTAGTAGTGGCGTGCTTTTATAACCAACTGCATGTATATTTTGAAGACCAATGCAGAGTCCTGGTCTTTTATTCACGTGGACAGCTTAACAACTTGCCTCCCAAAATAAACAAATAGGCTGGCATCACGACGGGTTTACCTACTGCTGACTTGCATATATTTTTCTGATCTTCGGTAATCATTGGAGCATTTTCTGGGCATGATCACCAAGTAATCGCACAACGGTGGCCAAACCAAAGCCCCGTGAAAGGGAACCGAAGGGATTATGCACGTTAGTTATCATCAAGTAGTGTACTAATTCCAAGGTCTTCGCGCCCTCATACAGAATGGTTATTAGACACACAGTAGCCAGAGCAAAGAATGGAGATGAAGGTAAAAAGAGAGAGCTGAAGGAATAAAGGAAGTTTGAGCCACACAGTAAAATTCAGGCTCAATTCACATGTCCTTATCATGCTGGTGTACGTTTGAAAATATACGCCCAGCCTCTTGACTTGGTGTATTGATAGATCATGTTATAAGATTTTGATGCAGGTTTTCATGGACAAACCTTTGTTTTGTCCTCCTCTTGGAAAGCAAACAAGGCGTCGCCAGACCATGGTCAGCTTCCGAAAGGTGCCAATGAGGCATCGACGGAGATTTCTTTTTTTTTTCTTTGCGAAAAATCGATGGACGGAGATTTCTAGATGTACACACGTTGAGTTTGTTTGGCCCTTTCCCGAATGCTGCTCCCTTTGCCGAGTACTAGCAGCATTCGGCAAAGGGCCAAACAAACTCAACAATGTGTTTGCCAAATTCCATACTCGACAGGGAAAACATCGACAATGTTTTCATTTGCCGAATTCTTGTTAGCGGGCACTCGGCCAATATGCAGAGAGAAACCTCTGAGTTCGCCAATATGTAAACTGCAGCTTGGTTTACATGCATGGTGGGAAGGTCGTCAGTTGACCCACCCGCGGGGAGGGGGGAGCAGGTCCAGTCAGTCTACCACCCGAGCTGTTCATATGCGTGAGACTTGCTTGATTATTTTCACTTAAATTTTCAAGACTTACTGATAAAATTTTCACTATGTTCTGGAAAAAATGGCTACACCGGAATCCAGGTATATGCCAGTATTTTGGGAAGAAGAATCCAGCTCCACTTGAACGAGTCAGCTTGCTAGCTAGGTTAAGACATCTTCGTTTATTTAGTTCACACACTGAAACGTCGCCTTCTGGGTGTCTCTACGAATTATAAGACTATGTATGAATATACAGATCTTTGTACGTAAGAAAAGATCTTGGCACATTGATTATTTTACACTCGTTCGATTTGTTATTCACAAACACTTCCCAATTGCGTCAGGAGCCACGACAAACACAACACAACGAACTTGCATAATTGAGTAGTAGTGGCGTGCTTTTATATTACCAAGTGCATGTATATTTTGAAGAACAATGCAGAGTCTTGGTCTTTTATTCACGTGGACAGCTTAACAGCTCGCCTCCCAAAACAAACTGTAGAGAATGATTTGGTGCATCGATAATTGATTGATCGTGCACTAGGCACATATATATAGGTACAAGGGGTGCGACCGGTATCTTGTCTCCTAAGATACACGTACATACAGAGAGAGACAGATACTACAGGTACTGCATACAGAACCCAGACCTACGTACATGTACACATGTTCAACACCCCCCCGCAGTCGAAGCGTCGCCGGTGACGCAAAGACTGGACCGAAAGCCCTCGAAAGTCGAGGTGGGTAGTCCCTTCGTCATCACATCGGCGAACTGCTGATCGGTGGGCACATGTAGAACACGAACACGACCAAGTGCGACGTGCTCCCGGACGAAGTGGATGTCGAGCTCGATGTGCTTCGTCCGTCGGTGATGGACAGGGTTGGCAGCGAGGTACACTGCGGAGACGTTATCACAGTAGACGAGCGTCGCCTTAGTGACCTCACATAGCAACTCCTGGAGAAGCTGTCGTAGCCAGGAACACTCCGCGACGGCATTGGCCACGGCCCGATACTCGGCCTCGGCGCTCGATCGTGAGACCGTGGGTTGTCGTTTAGACGACCACGAAATCAGAGAGGGCCCGAGGTAGACGCAGTAGCCGGAAGTGGAGCGTCGAGTGTCGGGACACCCAGCCCAGTCGGCGTCGGAGTAGGCGACAAGGCTGGTGTCTGGCGAGGCCGTCAGGGTGAGACCCATGGCTGTGGTGCCACGTATGTACCGAAGTATACGTTTCACGAGAGCCCAATGGGTGTCACGAGGAGCATGCATGTGAAGGCACACCTGCTGGACAGCATACTGAATGTCCGGACGCATCAGTGTGAGGTATTGAAGCGCACCGACGATGGAGCGGTAGAAGGGAGCGTCGGACGCCGGAGAGCCCTCGACGGCGGACACCTTAGCCTTCATATCGACAGGCGTGGAAGCAGGCTTGCAATTAAGCATGCCCGCTCGCTCCAGAAGCTCGTAGGCGTACTTCTGCTGGTGCAGAAAGAAGCCAGTAGCCCGGCGCACTACCTCGATGCCGAGGAAGTAGTGGAGAGCCCCCAAGTCCTTGAGGGCGAACTCGGTGCCGAGGCGAGCTGTGATCTGCTGAAGAAGCGCTTGGCGAGGACGCAGTCAGGATGATGTCGTCGACGTACAGGAGGAGGTACGCGGTGGCGTGGCCCTGGTGGTAGACAAACAGGGAGGCATCGGACTGTGTGGACCGGAACCCCTGTTGCTGGAGGAAGGCCGCGATCCGCTGGTACCAGGCCCGAGGTGCCTGCTTCAACCCGTAGAGAGAACGGGAGAGCAAGCACACGTGGTCCGGATAGTCGGTGTCGACGAAACCAGTCGGCTGCTGACAGAACACCTGCTCGTCGAGGTGGCCATGCAAGAAAGCATTAGACACATCGAGCTGGTGGACAGGCCAAGCGCGAGAAAGGAGCAAGCTGGAGAACGGCGCGAATCGTGCCCGGTTTAACAACCGGGGCGAAGGTGTCGGTGAAGTCCACGCCGGCGCGCTGGCGAAAACCGCGCACCACCCAACGCGCCTTGTAGCGCTCGAGAGAACCGTCGGGACGAGTCTTGTGGCGGAAGACCCACTTGCCAGTGATGACATTGGCACGGGGTGGCCGCGGGACAAGCTGCCACGTACGGTTGCGCTGCAGGGCGTCAAACTCCTCACGCATCGCAGCTAGCCAGTTCGGATCCTGAAGGGCTGCGCGAGCGGAGGTGGGGAGCGGTGACGGCGTCGAGGTAGAAGCCGCGCATGCGTACTCGTCCGACGGGTAGCGCGTGCTGGGACGCAGGGTCCCAGTCCGAGCCCGAGTGACCACACCGGGGAGGGGTGCAGCCGTGGCGACAGGAGCCGCCAAGGGAGTCGCGGCGACGGGGGCCACGACGGGGGCCACGGCGACGAGGGCCGAGGGGGCCACGGCGTCGGGGGCGGCCGAGGAGGCCGCTGCGTCGAGGGCCGCGGCTGGGGCCGCCGGCGCGGGGAGCGCGGGCAGGGCCGGACCCGGGGCGCGGCTGGGCGGTCCGCCAAAGGTGGAGGCAGGGGCGAACCGCGCCGCAGGAGACTCCGAAGGTGACGGTACCTGCTGAAACGGGAACACGAGCTCATCAAAGTACACATGCCGCGAAGTAAAAACGCGGTGGGAGACTGGATCATAGCACCGGTAACCTTTGGTGTTGGGAGGATAGCCAAGGAAGATGCAAGGAAGGGACCGGGGCGCGAGTTTGTGAGGAGCAGTGGATGCGGTGCTAGGATAACAGAGACACCCGAAAATGCGAAGACCATCATAAGATGGAACCGCACCGAAGAGGAGCTGGTGAGGGGTGTAGTTCCAGCGGGAACGACAAGGGCGAATGTTAATGAGGAGGTTGGCGGTCGCGAGCGCGTCCGGCCAGAACCGAGTGGGCACGTAGGAGTGGAAGAGCAACGTGCGGACACAGTCATTAAGCGTGCGAAGGACACGCTCGGCGCGACCATTCTGCTGAGACGTGTAGGGGCAGGTGAGGTGAAAGATGGTGCCGTGGGACGCAAGTAAATTGCGGACGGCGAGGTTGTCAAACTCCTTGCCGTTGTCAGTTTGCAAGGCGAGAATAGGACGACCGAACTGTGTGGTGACATATGAATAAAAGGCGGTGAGTGTGGCAAGAGCGTCGGACTTGCGACGGAGAGGAAAGGTCCACACATAATGAGTAAAATCATCTAATATCACCAGATAGTATAAATAGCCCGTGTTGCTAGCAACCGGGGACGTCCAAACATCACTATGCAACAACTGAAACGGAAAGGTGAAATGTTTGTAGACTCGCTAAAGGGAAGACGAACGTGCTTGCCAAGACGGCAAGCCTCGCAAGAGTGATCGTCGACTTTATTACATGAGAAAGAAAAACTTTGAAGAATCTGACGCATAGCGGTGGAGTTGGGATGACCGAGACGGGCATGCCAAAGATCGACACTGGCGGCGAAGGCGGCGGGGCGACGGGTGGTGGTGGCGCCGGAGGGATGCACTGGATAAAGCTCGTCCGGGCTATCACATCGGTGGAGCACCATCCGTGTACGGGCGTCCTTCACAGAAAAACCGATATCGTCAAATTCAACAGTTATAGGATTCTCACGAGCAAGGCGACGAACGGAAACAAGATTAGTGACTAAGTCAGGAGACACAAGAACATTAGACATATGCACAGGAGTAGAAGTAGAAGGAAAAGACATATGACCGACGTGAGTAATGGGTAGGGAGGAACCGTTACCAACGGTGAGGGTGGGAGTATGAACGGGAGTGGCAGAGGTGAGGTTACCGGGATGAGCAGTCATGTGAGCAGTGGCGCCCGAGTCCATGTACCAGTCACCATCGCCACCATAGGAGCTCGGTGACGGGGCGGAGTGCAGTGCAGCGAGCAAAGCCGGGTCCCACGGCGGCGGCGCCTGAGGAGGGTAGAACCCACCGTAGGCCGGCGCGGGGGTAGCCCCGAAGGCCAGAGCAGCGGCGGCGCCGTAGGAGGGCGCGATCCCATAGGCCGGCGCGGCGGCGGCGCCATAGGCCGGCGCGGACCCGTAGGCCGGCGCCGACGCGGACCTGTAGTGAGCGGCGTTCGGCGCGGCGAGGAGGGCCTGGTGACCCGCCGGGCGGGGCCCAAGGATGCCCGGAGCCGGAGCCCGAGGGACCGGCATGGAGTAGGCATGGACGAGCCGGTCCACGGGTTGGTGCCGTACGTCCATGGGGGAGTCACCTGCTGCGGCTGACGGCCCCCCGGGCGCCTGTTGCTGCTTGCGGCCGCCCCCGCGGCGGTTGCCGCGGCGCCCGCCGCCCGGCTGCTGGGGGGCAGCGGGAAGGGCGGGAGGCACGGGCGGGAGGGGGAAGTACCCCGGAGGCGCTGGTGGCGGCGGCTGCTGGCGCGGCGCGGGTGGGGCGGTCGGTGGAGGGGCGCCGCGGGAGGTGCCGGCGGCGAGGGCGTGGTGCTGCACACGCTTCTTGACCCCCTTCATCCGGCGCTCCTCCAACCTCAAGTACGCCACAAACTTGGGGAAGGAGGGCTCCGGCATCAAGGTGAGGTTAGAGGCGGCGTTGCCGAAGTCCTCGTTGAGGCCGGCGGTGAGCGTGCTGAGGAGGAGGTCGTCGTCCACCTTGGCTCCAATGTCACGGAGCTCGTCCGCCAACGTCTTCAGGCGGCGGCAGTAATCAATGGACTGTTCATCCTGGTGACAGTCAAAAAATTCCTGCTGCAAAAAAACGCGGCGCTGAAGCTGGTTGTCGGTGAAGAGGTCGTTTAGCTTGACCCACAGGGCGCGGGCGTCGTCGCCGGCACTCACGACCGTGTGGAACAAGTCCTTGGAGATGGTGGTGAAGAACCACCGGATGATCGTGGCGTCGATCGCGGTCCACTCGGCGTCGGCCACCATGGTGCGGGAGTCCACGGTGCCATCCACGTGATCCACGAGATTGTTCTCGCGGAAGAGCAGCGTGAAGTACGTCTTCCACGCGAAATACGTGAAGTTGGAGGCGTCGAGGGTCACGGGGACGCGTGCATGGACGTTGATGTCGCGGATCTCGGCAGGGTCGACGGCGAAGGGGTTGGAGTAGGTGGAGGCGTTGGAAGACATGGCGATAAGATCGTGGGGAGGGAGGCGGCGGCGGCGGCAAGGAGAGCGGCGCGGCGGCGGAGGCAGGCGGCGCGGCGCGGCGTGGAGGCGCGCGGTGGGGAGGTGGCGCGCGGGGAGGAGGGTGGTGGCGGCGCTTGGGCGGCGGCGGCGGCGGGAGGTCGCGGCGGCGGTGGCAGCCCGAGGCGGCGGCTAGGGTTAGCGGAAGCTGAAAGATCGACTTGCGATAGATACCATGTAGAGAATGATTTGGTGCATCGATAATTGATTGATCGTGCACTAGGCACATATATATAGGTATAAGGGGTGCGACCGGTATCTTGTCTCCTAAAATACACGTACATACAGAGAGAGACAGATACTACAGGTACTGCACACAGAACACAGACCTACGTACATGTACACACGTTCAACACAAACAAATAGGCTGGCATCACGTTGGTATTTTTTTTCCTTTTCTTTTTTTGCGGGTGGCATCACGTTGGGTTTACCTACTGCTGTCGTATACAAATGCATCGTCCTGTTTATTGGGCAGTCAGCCAAACAACCACTGTACATCGAGTAGTGTACTAATTCCAAGGTCTTTGCGCCCTCATATATAGAGAATGGTCATTAGACATACAGTTGCCCGAGAAAAGAGTGGAGACGAAGAAAGGAAGTTTGATCCACACAGTAAAATTCAGGATGAAGGGGGCAAAACAGAAATCTATTACTATCATGTGGGCAAAATATCTTGCAGAAAATGTTCCCTTTCGTGAAAACAGAAGTTTGATCCACACAGTATTTTTTTAATGTCAGAAAGGAAGTTTGACGCACTCTAGTGGGAGAGTGACATACAGTTCATTTTTTTAGAAAAAGTTCTTAAAATGTGTTCACATCTTCCCAGAAAAATTAAATTTTATAAAATAATCATTTTTATAGAACTAAATATAAATGTTTATTTTTAAACCATATGAAAAACCGATTGATAACAATGTCAAATAGAAATCAAACGGTAGAAAACTAATATAATTCGCTCAAAGGCTCTCTACTGGTGGAGAGCGTCAAATCGGAGTGCCCAGTTGTGGCGTATGTGTGATTGGTCGCCATCTTGTCGCAATAAGCGACACATAGGCGCTCCCGGCGTGGTCACCGTGCCAGGCCAACCAATGCCTCAAGGATTTGACTTGTCAGCGCGGCAACCCTGTTGAACACCACCCTGAATGGCCTGCTATATCCACACCACCTTTGGATCAACACAACCAACAACCATATACCAACCCGCCTACGATTAGCACACTATGAGGACGTGATGTATTTGAGCCCGAGCTCAAATGAGCTCGGGTGAACAGTAACCCCAAAAACAATATGAAAAATTCAAAAAATTCTGATTTTTTTGGGTGCAAACATTAACAAAAGTTCTCAATGCTCGCAAAATCTCATCAGAAAAAAATATTCGTGGAAGTCGCAGCAAAAGAAACAAAATTGATGCCCCAAAAATGTTATTTCCAAAAACATTTTGGAATACTGATTTTGTTTTTTCTTGCGATGAATTGTACGAATGTCATTTTTTGATGAAATTTCGCAAGCAGTGAGAACTTTTGTCAATGTTTCCACCCAAAGAAATTCAGAATTTTTTAAAATGTTTTTCAATTTTTTCGATTTTACTGTTCATCCCGAGCTCAAACGAGCTTGGGAGCAGAACATGACTTTCGACACTATGACGCACACTATGACGATCATCGGATCTGGACAGGGGCTTTGATTGGAAATCCGACGACCACGAGGCCGCTCTAGCATGGATCGGCACGGACACGAGGCCACATATTAGAGGATCACGTGCCACGACATCATTTGTAGATAAAATGTGAGAAAGAACGGAGAGTGGACTTTTGGATCCTACATGCTACCGAAACCCCTTCAAACATAGTGAAAAAATATTTATAAGTTTTAGAAATTCAAAAAAATCACGTCGCATATTTATAGGTTAGAAACTTACCCATGTAATATTTTTGATGGAAAATCTATGTTTTCTAGACCCAAACTGTAGGTCTCATTCACATGTAAGTCACATATATAGTTTCATATTGTTCTACAAAATTAGCATGGTCAACTTTCTAACCAATACCAGTGCATGAATTTATTTTTTCTTAAAATTTTGAAACTTACTGACATATTTTTCGCTATCTCTACTCTTATAAAACAACCGAGTTGATGATGATGATGTGCCTGCCATCCTGTAATATAGACCATCCGATCTATATCTGACGGTTAGACAACAAATTATGACAATTTTACAATAAGATACCCACACCTCTCTTCACATTTACAGATAAGGCCTTCCCTCGTTCATCCTTATCTCTCACAACCCTATTGTTGAGTAATTAAAAAAGAAAGCCTGCAGAACAATCTGGCATGGTGGCCGCTATCGGCGTCCATCCCCATGCCTCCGCTCAGTCCGACCACCGATCACCACCACGCCCAACTCCTCACCTTATCTCTCATCTTTCTTGAGATATTGTTAGTTTTTACACATGAAATTACTGCCGTATGGGTCAGTCACAACAATTGTTTTGTAAAATAAATGTATCTTGGTGTTCCGTGCAATGCACGGGCATCTTACTAGTGTTATGGAAAATGGCAACACCGGAGTCCAGGATTATGCTATTATTTTGGGAAGAAGTCTCTACACTTGAACTAGTCAGCTTCCTTGCTAGGCCAGACATCTTCGCTTATTTGTTTCACACATTGAAACGTCGCCTTCTAGGTGTGTCTACGAATCAAGACTATGTATGAATATACAGATCTTGGTACGTAAGAAAAGATCTTGGTACGTTGATTATTTTACACTCGTTCGATTTGTATCGAAGAACACCTCCCAATTGCATCACGAGGCACGACAAACACAACACAACAGGCTTGCATAATTGAGTACTACTACTTGTTTAGTAGTGGCGCACTTATATATTACCAAGTGCATGTATATTTTGAAGACCAATGCAGAGTCCAGGTCTTTTATTCACGTGGACAGCTTAACAACTTGCCTCCCAAAATAAACAAATAGGCTGGCATCACGATGGGTTTACCTACTGCTGTCGTATACAAATGCATCGTCCTGTTTGTTGGGCCGGCAGCCAAACTAAAGCAGACTTGCATATGTTTTTTTTTTTCTGACCTTGGATAATTATTGGAGCATTTTCTGGTGATGATCACCGAGTAATCGCACAACGGTTGGCAAACCAAAGACCCGTAAAAGGGAACGGAAGGGATTATGTACAGTGGTTTTCATCGAGTAGTATTCCAAGGTCATCGCGCCCTCATACAAAATGGTCATTAGACACACAATAGCCAAAGCAAAGAATGGAGAGAGAGAGAGAGAGAGAGAGAGCTGAAGGAAGGAAGAAGTTTGAGCATGTCGGTAGTTAAACACAAGGAGAAAAATAGAGCGCTATACCAAAATAGTGCCGACATCAAAATATGTTATTAGCATGCTATATCACACTAATAGCAATGCTATTAGCGAGACGTTGTACACTAATATATTTAGTGAGGCAATTCTCAGTACGGCATAGCATGCTATAGGCGTGCTATTAGCGATGCTATAGCATGCTGTTTTTTCAGTGGTTAAACGAAGGGTAGTGCTACACTTACGGGTTTGGCTGACACTACGGGTTGATGCAACATCATCTAGTTGGAAAGCAGGGCCACACAGTAAAATTCAGGATGAAGGAGCGGTGAGTGGGAGGGGTGCATTAAAACTGAAATCTATTATTATCATGTGGGCAAATTATCTAGCAGAGAAAGGGAAAATTTTATCGTATCAAAAAGTTTCAATATATGTGCAGCTTTATTGATTTTTTTATGTGGAATTTTGATGCAAAGATATATTGCACTTGAATATCCGCTGTGGCGCGCCATGTCCTTATCATGCTGGAGTAGTAGGCGTGGATTTATTTTATCTGACAATAACATGTAAAAGAAATTGATTTGATCTTATCCTGCTGCTAAGTAATCACTCGTTGGGTGTTAACAAAACATGTATGGCTTTTGGCCTTAACCAAGTGGTACTCTTCTACATTAACAATTACACAATTCTGCACGAAGAGACAAACGCACGTTAAGCCAGCGCTGATCTATGCGTTTACATGAATCAATGCACGTCATGCCATGTTCATTTAACGCCTAGATCATTGTGATTTATATAACTGAATATTATGACCGCACGTTACGGAGCGGCCTGGTAAACGAAATGCATTAAAAAAATGTGAACTTGGCTGGCCGGCCGAGTTCCTATAAAGAACAGCAACCCTGCGCACCCAAACGTACATCAACCACTGTGCCCTCGTCCACCAAACAACACACACAAAAATTACTAGCAAGGGAGCCATGGATCTGGCAACAGGCGCCATGGGCACCCTGCTCCCCAAGCTGCTGGAGCTCCTCAGCGAGGAGTACAAGCTGCAGAAAGGCGTCAGGGAAGGAGTCAAGTCTCTCGAGAAAGAGATGAGGAGCATGTACGCTGCCCTCCGCAAAGTGGCGGAGGTACCACGGGAGCAGCTTGACGAGCAGGTCAAGCTCTGGGCAGGGGAGGTGAGGGAGCTGTCCTTCGACATGGAGGACGTCGTTGACAAGTTCCTGGTGCATGTGGACGAGGGTTCTGAGCCTGCAGCAAACTCTAATAAGCTCAAGCGGCTCACGAAGAAGATGGCCAGCTTGTTCACCAAGGGGAAGGTTCGCCATGAGATCGCTGATGCGATCAAGGACATCAATAAGCAAGTCCAAGCGGTTGCTGAAAGGCGTGCAAGGTACAATGTCGATATTACCGTTGCTAACCTCCCTACTGTGACTTCCATCGATCCTCGCCTTGGGGCTATGTACACGGAAGCAACAGGGCTTGTTGGAATTGCCGGAACAAGGGACCAAGAGGTAATGAAGTTGCTCTCGGAGGGGGATGACATGTCCAAGAAGAATTTGAAGATTGTCTCTGTTGTCGGATTCGGAGGATTGGGCAAGACCACTCTTGTCAAAATGGTCTATGAGAAGATCGGAGGTGATTACGACTGCAAGGCTTTTGTTCCAGTCGGTCGAAAGGCTGAGGCAAAGACGGTTTTCACAAATATCCTTCTTAATCTTGGCATAAATGGAAGTGAGCTCATCATGTTGAATGAGCAACTGCTCATCGACAAACTCCGGGAATTTCTCAAGAACAAGAGGTATCACCTGTCACTCACTTTTTGATGGCCACTATCTCACTCCAAACTTTCTTTTCATTGGTATTTGGGGAATAGTGTGTAAAACATGAGGTAAAAAAATATTGTAGATTGTACAGCAGCTTCCATTTTTTTCCTTCCTACTGTGACTATGTATGTGGTAGGTCATATAGCGTTTAAAACCCATTATCATTTGTGACTCTTTGTTCTAGCACTGTGATAACTTTGACCTCATTTTATTGTTTGTTCCAAACTGAGAAGCTCATGTTTTTTCAGACTTAGCATATTATGTCGACTTAGCGACAATTTTACGAAATCTATCCAATTTAATGAAATAAACTCAATTGCCACAACTACACTATACTGCTCATGGGCCATGTCAGATATATACCCCTACCGTATATAGACCTGACTGACAATCCAGCCAGGTGTAGCGTTATCATAATGGTCTGTCTTGTTAGTTCTAAGAATAATAAAATGAGATAAAACCATCACAAGACCACAACTAAGTGGTAAAATGTAGCAACTTTTTTAAAAAAAATGGGAGAACTTTATATATAGGAACCATTTCGGGGCACATATGCATTTCATACAATATGAAGTATCTAATCTAAATAGGAATATGCAGCGGTATTATGAAATATATGAGGCCACCTAGTCATTAATTATAAACACTCCACTTATGGTGAGAAATTTTCCGGCTATGTTTTTATGTACAAATCTGAAGGTATTGAAAAAATATGACAATGTCCTGAGCATGGTCTCACTTGCAATTTTCTTCATGTACATGGACTTGTGGTATCTCAAAAGTAGAAAAAGAATATGCATGTACTGAGAATGATAAAGTACTATACATACTACAACACGGTAGTATTTGAGACCTGGAGACTACTACCGTGTATAGTTACACTCACAATTTTTATAGGAATTATCTATCTATATATATTACTACATATATGTGGCATGGTATTTACATGTGTTTGTCTGCATTAATTTATAAAATATCCATGACTTGTTTTTTTACAAGAGAGTGAAAATAATCTGATCTTTGATGTTTTTCGTTGAGAAAGTTCGCAGCGGTTTTTAATTCAATGACATGACTTACTAACGGTTCATGGGGTCAATGTTTTATCTCATTTCAATCTTAGCACTATTGAATTATACATCTTATCACTATTGTAGTACATCTTTCTTGACCGTGGAAGGTAATCACCTTTCCAATTCATATAGAAAACTAGATGGTACCCTACATGTTGCTGCGGAAATTGGTTGCAATATTTTATTTCGATGAGATTTGATTGTCTCGAATTTGAACATGAGAATGAAGGCTAAAAATACACATGATTTATTTTATTAGATTATTATATAGTTCCAAAATAATTATAGAATTAAAGTAGTATTTCTGATGTGTGTTGATAGAAGTAAGGATTTCGCTACAAATCTGGACGTCGGATTTTTAATCATGACGACACCCGGGATGGCATACGATGTTGTCACGAGCATGCCAATTTACTTTTGTAAGCATGGCAAAACCCTGCCATGTTTATTTTGCCAGGATTTGCCATGTTTGCTGAAAGAAATGTGATGCTCGAGACAACATAATTCCCATCCTGAGCATCAGATTTATCATGCTTAGAAATCGGATATCAGATTTTTAACATCCATGTTGATGAAGTGGAATGTGTGCAAGCTTAGAGAAATAGTATAAATGGCATTTTCCATGAACGTTGAGAGAAATAGGAATTGTGAGGTTGATGAGGTGGTGAGAATGAAGGTTTAAAATACATATGATTTATTGTATTTGGTTATTATATAGTTATAAACTATTTACATAATGTAAGTAGTATTTCTCATGCATGTTGATCAAAATAAAATGGCAGAGTTGATGAAGTGGGATGTGCATTTGAGCGAAATAGTATAAATAGCATTTCCCATGGGCGTTGATAGAAATAGAAATTGTGAGGTTGGTGATGTAGCATGTGTGGTGAAGTGGGATTTCTGAATGTTGAGATAAATAGAAGTAGTAGGGATAAACTATTTACGTATATATAGGATGTGTACATAAATGTACTTTGGTTGAAACATGATCTTCCAGCAATTTGTACCATCTTATTGTTTGCCCCTTGCGGTTTAATTAAACTTAGTTTTTTTAGAATCATATCTTCAGGCATTCCATTAATCATCACATAACTAAATGTAGGTACCTCATTGTAATTGATGATATATGGGATGAAAAACTGTGGACAATTATCAAGTGTGCATTCTCTAGTAGTAACAAATTTGGCAGTCGGTTAATCACGACAACTCGTATAGTCAGTGTATCTGAATCATGCAGCTCGTCTACTAATGATTCAATTTACACAATGGAACCTCTTAGTGATGATGATTCCAAAAGGCTGTTTTATAAACGGATATTTTCTCTAGAGAGTGGATGTCCTCCTGACTTTGAAGAAGTATCTAGAGATATATTGAAGAAATGTGGTGGTGTTCCATTAGCCATCATTACCATATCTAGTCTTTTGGCTAGTGGTCAGCGGGTAAAACCAAAGAAAGAGTGGCATGTTTTGTTAGACTCTATTGGTCGTGGACTTACTGAAAACCATACTGCCAAGGAGATGATAAGGATACTATCATTTAGCTATTATGACCTGCCTTCCCCTATGAAGACATGCTTATTATATCTAAGCATGTTTCCGGAAGATAGCGAGATCATGAAAGATCAGTTGATATGGATGTGGATTGCTGAAACCTTTGTCCAAAGTGGAAAAGCAAATACTAGTCTCTTTGAGGTTGGAGAAACTTACTTCAATGAGCTTGTGAACAGAAGCTTGATACAGCCAGTATATGATGATTATGGCTTTGTACATGCTTGTCATGTACACGATAGTATACTTGATCTAATTTGCTCCTTGTCAAGTGAAGAGAACTTTGTTACTATAGTGAATGGTACTAGTGATAACATGTCTTCTCAGGGTAATGTCCGCAGGTTATCCCTCCAAAATGGTATAAAAGAAGAAGATCGAACCATGCCTCACATAGCTGAGAGTATAGGACAAGTGAGGTCTGTTGTTACATTTGAACCTGCTATTGATCTAATGCCACCATTCTCGAGCTTTGTTGTTTTGCGTGTGTTAGATTTGGATGAATATGATGGTACTAAGGAGGACCATCTCAACCTTCAAGAGCTGGGGCGTTTACTTCACTTGAGGTACCTACGTCTACCTCGACACGGAATTACTGAGTTGCCGGAAGAGATTGGAAAGTTGAAGTTTTTACAGGTGTTGATTTTGCCTGGCTATACAAGGCTGCCGTCGACTGTGATCAAGCTCACAAGGTTGATGTGCCTACGTAGTAATGGTGGGAGGCCTGAGCTTCCAGATGGTATTGGAAAGCTGAGATCAATGGAGGTGTTGAATAAGATCAAAGTTGGCTCTGTAAGCATTGTGCAAGAGTTGGGCAGCATGCACAGACTGAGGGAGCTCAATATTCAGTTTGAGAGCTCGGAGCCAGTGGAAGCTTTTGTGGAGTCAGTAGAGAAAATGCAAAAGATCCAGCGTGTAGAAATCAGTGCCAAGTGTGAGCGTGAAGTTTCAATGGATCTCTTGGGGGAACTTTGGGTGCCCCCTGCAAGTCTCTGGGAGTTTGTCATGCGCAAAGGCGTTAGATTATCTATGCTGCCGGCATGGGATCCATATCATCTGTCACAACTCTCCAAATTAGTAATAAGTGTAGGGGATGTGCGACAGGAGGACCTGGAACTCCTTGGAAGGTTACCTGCTCTTCGGATTCTCGTGTTAGTGAGCAACAACCAAAGGCCGCTAGTCGTTGGCGCCGAGGGGTTCCGTTGTTTGGAACAGGTCGGCTTGTTTTCCAAATCACCGAGCCAAATACTGTTCCAGCCAGGAGCTTTGCCCAAGGCCGAAAGAGTTCTTCTCCATATCGGTTTGCGGGCGGCGAAAGAGGAAGCAGCTGGCAGCGGTGGCGATTGGTTTGACATGGCCATAGGGAACCTGCCGTCCCTCCGGAAGGTCCATGTCTGGTTCTACCGTTCGGGAGTGACGGTCGGGGAGGCCAAGCAAGCCAAGGCTGCGCTGGAGAACGCCCTTCTTGCCCATCCTAACCGCCCCTCCATTGACATCGACTTCGACGAATACATACCAGAAGGTTGGTATTACTACGTCATTAAAAGCCATGATGCTTGTCGTTTCCGTACGTTCGCTAGTGCCTTTATGCATGCATGCATGCTTGTCGTTACTGAATCACTGACCGGCCTTTCTTTCTTTCTTCCTTCCTTAGATGCTCGTGATGAGGATGTCTACACCGAGGACGAAGACTCAGATTGAAGAAGCTGCAGGTTAGTTACAATTTTGTTTCCCGTTGAAAAGAAAATCATTTAAAGGTCACAAACTGTGTATACGTGCATGCATAGATTTTCTTTTCCACACTTATTCATATAGCTAGCCCTGCTATACCTTCTGACACTACTGTTTTCTATAGGCTGCCATCGTTTATTGGGACGCACATCTGCAAAACATATGCGTATGCGTATCGACGGCTGCAGCATCAACCAACGATCGTCACTCCGTGAGCTTATTTCTTGGCTCAAAGAGGGAAAAAAAATAGAGGAGAAAAGGATATGAAAAAATTACAAAAAAAAAAAAGAGTATTTGCTCGCTACTAGTAGTTGAGTTTCTTTCTAGGCTTAAGCAAAAAAAAGTGGGGAGGGGAGTGTATAAAAAAACAAAAAAATGCCTTTCATACTTTAATGTGTGTGTTTACTGTTTGTTTCTCATTCAAGATCAACTTATTTTCTCCAACAAAAAAAATTAGTAAATATATTTACTACTATGCTCTTTAGTTTGCTTAATTATTTATAAAAATATCTTGTGTCCATTTTAGCAAAAAAAAAGATCAAAAAAAGATTGTGTTTACTTTCTAGCGTCTAGAGGCATGTTGGCCCAAGAGAAAAAAAATCCAAAAATATGTATAGGTGCTAGGTTTTATACCATTTGCTAGTCTTTTTTCGTTTTGTTTTCTGTTGGTGGGTGGATTTTGAGGGGTGAGGGAGGTGGGGGAGCTCCGCCTATGCTATTAATTTTAAGCTTACGCTTAATGTTATTCATAGCCGGTCCCAAGCCCGGAAAAAGGAGGAGGATCCAACCTTATATAGCTTGAAATTTATATGCAAAATTTCATGATTTTCGTAATATTTTCAGCTTCCTATCTATTCTGCCTGTTGTTCATTTCTCCGCATGGCCACCGATCCACCGGACGGGGACGACCTGCCGCACAGCTGCAGGTGAGTCCTCTTCAGGTTTCCTGACTCTAATTACTAGGCCTACTTAGGAAACTGAGCATGATTAGTCAGATGAATAGTCGATCTTGTGATGTGCCAGTAGTTAATTGTGTGTACCTGGAAGTATCTCTATCAAATCCCCATGGATCAGATCGTTTTTACTTATCACAAAACAGTGGAGGATAGAAGGAAACCTTGGAAGTTTGATCTAACTACTCCATTTATGTGAAGATAGGCAAACGGCTTCAGTTTGACGCCAAATTAGCACAACGCTCACTTTAATTTGTTACACAAAATTTCATGGACTTTTTTCCTGACAAACTTGTGAAATAACTTTCTGAACAATCTGCCCCCATTGAAACTAACTGTCAATGAGAAAAACAGAATTACGAATTTCTGATAGGTTGTATGCTTTGTAAAAACAATTGACAATCATATGTGACAATATTCTCTATCTCTTTTGGATGTACTGCTAACACAATGGATGCTACTGCTTTCTCTATCTCTTTCTAGATTGGAGTAATGTTTTGTTAGTACTGATGGTAGTATGCTTTTCTTGGTGGGACTGGAACCACTTATATGTTTCCTATTAATGATCAAGAGCAGAGCTGAACTGAGTGAACCTAAGGATACTATTTCCATTGGAGTGAGCTAACCCTTGCTTATCAGCAATGGCTAACTTGTGAAATGAAATTACTTTGTATTGAACATAATTCATTTACGAGATTCACTGGTTCTTTTTATTGATTTGCAGCGATGCTCTGTTCGAATATGCCGAACAGGTGAAGAATTTGGGGAGCACTTTGTCCGAGCTGTTCTCTGAACCTCTTGGGCTCAAACCGAGCTACCTGGCAGAGTAGTGCAACCAACCACTATTATCATTTCCTGCCCCCAGCCTGAACTTCCCATTGGGACAAGCCGGCAATAAGACTCTGATTTCCTGACCATACTTCTCCAAGGCGAAATTGGCGGCCTCCAGATCCTCCGTGAAGACCGGTGGGTCGACGTCACACCAACACCATAAGCCTTCGTCGTTAACATCGGTGATCTCTTACTGGTATAGAAATCAGGACCATCCAGTCCTGAATTATTTGTTCAACACACAAGCATTGTGCTTGATCTTTCTAAAATGTTTTTTTTTCTGTTAAAAGATGTGCAGCTGATCTCCATGATTGGTTCAAAGTGTGGAGCACAGGGTGGTGGCTAAGAACATTGCTCCAAGAGTCTTGATCATTTGCTTCTTCAGCACACATTTCCACCCTGCCTCGACGAGGATGCATGGTCCGATCAAGGAGCTGTTGTCTGATGGGAACCCACTGTTGTACAGGGAGACCCTTGTGAGAGATTACGTCAAGCATTACTACTCCATCGGGTTAAATGCAAAAACTGCATTCTCTGATTTCCTGTTGTGAATTGTGATGTTTAGTTTGTGTCCTAATGTTAATATACCATTCATTTTGGCTTGAGCTGTTGAGCAACACATAGGGATTGGCAAACTGTTCAATCTTCAGTTATTTTTTCTAGTAGCATTGTTGCACTATCTGACAGAGCTGTTGCTCCATATAAATAAAGAGCTTGCCTTGGATCATCCCCGCTGACTCAGCTCATGTTGTACATCGGCTGCGCGATGGTGTCGTTGATGAAGCTCACGTTGTACCCGATGCCATAGACATGGGGGCTGTAGTCTGTCGGTGCGACGTCGTAGAATGAGGGCGGGGACCAGGGCAAGTGGGCAACTGCTCTGCTCTGCTCTTATTCTACTTGTCGAGGAGAACAACCACTTTATTTAAATCACAGCGTTTACGGAAATATATTCTGTCTAATGAAGTGAGATTAGCATCTCAGGCGGATATTTAGGCACTTGGTCACATATATTGTGGCGCAGCTAGAATATTTTACGGAATCTTTGCAAATTTTTTGTTGATAGCTTACCAAGCTGACCACTTGGTGAATAATTTAGGGAACGTGTTCAAGCATAGGTTTTGAATCCCTGAGGTCCGGTGTCTGATGGCCTCTCTGACTGCACTGCAGCTTGGTTACACGGTGTCATGGTGGGAACGTCGTCAGTTGACCCACCCAACCCACGGCGAGGGGGAGCAGGTCCGTATCTGAGAAAGGAGGAGGGGTCCAATCCTATATAACTTGATGTCCATTTCAAAAATTAATGATCTTTTGCTATTATCATTTTTTTTCATTGTCCTATCGTTTTTCTCTTTTTCGATGGGGTTGTGATGTGACTGCCGTATCATCCATCAAACTGCTGCTTTTAAGGGGTCAAATTTCTTCAGTTTTTGATGTTTAAAAGCTTCAAAACCAAAAGTAGATAATGGTGGATGGCCACGAGTTGCGGAACAGAGATAGACTACTTTTGTTTTTTACTCAAGCACTTTATAATGTCATTAGTAGAAGATAATAGCAGTCAAAGCATCAAACTTTGGTGAAAGCTGACAGTGAGGTACACTAGAGAGAAATGCAGAGCAGAGAATACACTTGCAAGCTGTTCTGCTCCGGCTTCTCTGGCCTCGCCGCCAACGCGACCTGCTGGACAGCTGGCGGTGAGTGCTCTGCAGGTTCCTCCTAGGCTCCTAGCAGAATTAGAATCCGCAAGATTAATTGCGTGTGCTTCAGAGTATCTTTAGCAAATCCCCATGGATCAGATCCATTTACGTTACCACACAGAAAACAGGAACAAAATGAAGCCTTAAAAGTTTTACCTCGGCTTCTCAAGCAACAGTTCAAACTACTGTGTTTATGTATGTACAAATACATAAAAATATGCAAGGCTCGTACTAGTACAGAAGTGTTGTAGGCCTTCTAAAAATGAACCTAACTTATGTATTGATCAGAGCTGAATTATCAAATGAAATTACTTCGGGTTGAACTATATTAGCTTAATGAGATTTACTGATTTAATATTAATTATCTGTTCTGTTTTTATTATTCAGAGTGATCGTATGTTCCTTGTGTTGATTCACAGCGATGCACTATTTGAATACGCCGAACAAGTGAGGAATTTGGGGAACACTTTGTTCGAGCTGCTCTGAGAAGCTCTTGGGCTAAAACCGAGATCATACTCACTACTACCCTCCCTGCCCACAGCCTGAACTCGCCATCGGGACAAGCCGGCATTCACACTCCTGCTTCCTGACCATACTTCTCCAAGACGATATCGGTGGCCTCCGTATCCTCCATCAAGACTGGTGGGTAGATGTCACGCCGACGTCTGGAGCATTCATCGTGAACATCCGTAATCTCTTACAGGTATATACACACACAGTGTGATTCACCCAAGCCTGAATTTATTATTTGACACACAAGTGCCATGCTTGATCATTCTGAAATGATTGTTTGTTTCGAATTGTTCAGTTGGTCTCCCATGACGGGATCAGTTGCGTGGAACATAGGGTGATGGCAAAGAGTGCCGCTCCGAGGGTCTTGATAGCGTGCTTCTTTTGCACACCCGGCCTCGACGAGGATTTACAATCCGATCAAGGAACTGCTGCCGGACAAGAACCTGTCATTGTATAGAGAGATGCTCGTCAGAGATTACATCAAACATTACTACTCCATCTGGTTAGATGTCAAGACTGTTATCTCTGCTTGAATTGTGAAGGTGGCTCTGTGTCCCATAAGTGCAGACGATATCAGTGTTTCTGTAACATGTCTAGTTGAGCAGTTTGTAATGCTAAGAAAGTGACTGTAAAATGGCAGTACAAGTGCCAGAATATTGAGTGTTACTACCGTAGTGCACTTGTTTGGTGTCCTGGTGCATTTTACTATAGCACAACAAGTAGACTAGAAAAATCTTCATGGAATATGTATTTGTTCCATCGTTTGTGAAAACTATTTTCCCGTAATTACACTTCATGTCAGATGCTGTGAAAACAGAGCAAGGCCCTGCTTGCAAACCTGGGATTTCCCTGCGATACCTTAGGGCATCGAAAGAACTGCTTTCTGAATTGCTATTTCATTTTGGTTTGACGTGTTGAGAAACAAATCTTGAGTCATCTTCCGTGTTATTGTTCATGATGTCACTGAAAGAGGTGATACTCCATGCAAATCAAGAGAGAAATATTCAAATGTGCTGGAGGGTGGAGGCGGCGTCAAGGAGGACAATGAAGGACGAGTGTTCACCAAACCAAATACTTGGTCATGTGCCTGCAGTTCTACCAGGTGTGGAAGGAAGTGGCCTGGACCTTAGCACGGTTTGGGCAGTTGCTCGCCTGTTAACTCCACCCCAGGATAAATATTCTCATTTGGACAGATTTCCAAGATAATAGCACAAATCCGTTGACACGGTGATAGCCCATTCTCTTGTCAAATTGTGTTAGCGGACAAGCAAACTTTGGATATCAATGTCAGTGAGAAGATGTTGTTTGTTGTGATTCTTCTCAATAGTATTGAGCTGTTTATGTACAGCTCGTACAAGTTCAGTTAACATCAAGTGATGGTGGGTAATTACGAGTGAGGTCTGTAGACCTTCTACATCCTAGCACTAAGCCATAATGCTAGAGCACTAACTTAATACAGCTAACACACCCACTCAATCTCAACCGACAGACACAAGATTGAGATTGCGACGACACCGGTCTAGCATAAGCTTCGTGCATGGTTTGCTGAAGATATCCGCGACCTGATCTTTTGAAGCTATTTTTTTTTCAAAAAAGGGGGTTCGCCCCGGTCTCTGCATCGGAACGATGCATACGGCCATGATTATTAATAAGCAAAAGGTCTAACACAAGTCTTCCTGTCTCAAACAAGGAACATAAATAGGCTCATCAAGAGCTAAATAGTAAAAGAAAAGCCACAACCGGCTGGCAAAAAAAGATAGAAACACTAAATGCCTATCCTATTACATGACCGCCATCTAAACTGGTTGAAAATAGCCCGAGCTACCATCTCCCATCGGATAGATTCAGTAACCAAATGCTCCCTGACCTCCGTCGGAGTGAGTAGCGACCACATACGGATCAACGCAGTGGCTCGGAAAATAACCTGCAAAAAATGAATATTTGTTGCTATTAACCGGACCTCTAGATCCCCTAGTGCCACCTTCTCTCGGACAAAGTGGAAGTCGACCTCGATGTGTTTTGTCCTTGCATGAAACACAGGCTTCGCTGTAAGATAGGTAGCTCCGAGGTTGTCACACCATAGAACTGGAGGGCGCGTTTACGAGATGCGCAGCTCTTTGAGTAATGATTAACATCGGCAGTCCATTTGCCAATGCCTTATACTCTGCTTCTATAGATGAGCGTGACACGGTTGATTGTTTCCGTCTGCTCCAAGAAATTAAGGTTGGCCCAAAGAAGACCGCAAAGCCACCAGTTGAGCGCCAATCATCAACACATCCAGCCCAATCCGTGTCTGTTAAAACGGTCAAGAGTGTAGACGGTGATCTCCGTATATTTAGTCCGAAGGATATTGTCCCTTTGACATAGCGGAGAATTCGTTTTGCAGCCTCCCAATGGACCTTGGTTGGTTGAGCCAAGAACTGACAAACCTTGTTGACAGGGAACGAAATGTCGGGTTTGGTGAGTGTCAAGCATTGCAGATCATCTATGATAGTGGGCATTACTCCCCTCCTCCCGGGACACTCCTGCGAGCGTCCGGGAGGATAACCTAGCGCCGCCGCCTCTCCTCCCCTCCTCCTCTCCCCCTCCCACGCCGCCGCCGAGTGGCGCGAGCGGGCGAAGCCCGGTCGTCGCCGGCGGCGGTGGGGCTCCCCTCATCTCCTCGCGCGGGGATCACGGCGCGGGCCGTATCTCGCGTGCCGGGTCGCGGCGCTCCATGTCGGGTGCAGCGGCGCTCCAACGAGGGCCGACGACGGTGGCGTGGCAGCTGCGTGATGGGCGGCAAGGCGGTGGTGTAGGTCGGCGGGTGGGTTTCAGCGCCGGTTGCCTCCCGGCAGCTCTGCCGAGCCTCCTCTGGCGCTACGGGTCATGTGCGACCGGGTCGTGGGCGGCCTCTCTCGCCGTGGCTATCTGGGGGGGCGGCGTGGTAGCGGTGGTGGTGGGCGCCCCTGTCCAGTCGGACCCTTGCGGCTGGACGGCTGAGCTCGGCGCGGGAAGACCTCCCTGATGGCCTCCCATGGCTGCGGCGGCGGCAGATCTGCCATCTCATCCCTCTTCTTCGACATCGGGTGGCGGTCGATGCTCTCCGGCGGGTTCGGTCCTTCGGCTTCGGGGGCGAAACAGGTGGTTTTGAGGGGAGGGGAGGCTGGTTGGGGTATGGGTTCGTCATTGGCCATTGGCCGTTCCCCCACCTCCCCCTTCCCCCGGGCGGCGTCAGGTCGCGGTTCGTCTCGAGGCAGTGCCCGCCGGCGATTCCAGGAGGCGATTGGGGGCGTGGATTTTGCCAAAGTCGTGTCCTTTGGGAGCTCTCGCGGTGGTCTGGTGGCAGGGCGGTGGGAGACGCGGTGGTCGTGGGCGGACTGCGCGGCTCAGATGCGGGCGGGCATCTATGGCCGCCCGGGTGGCATAGCTGCGGGTGGTTGTCGGACCGGGGAGGCGACGGAAGGGTTGAAGCACCGGAGTACATCACTTGCCTAGTCCGTGCATTGGCCGACGGTGATGGCATCCGCGGACGTCGTGTTCCTCCCTGTAGGCTCCGTCGTGGTGCTCCCTCTCCTTCCATCTAGCTCCGGGTGAAAGCTTGATCTTTGGATCGGACGGTGGCGACTTTCCGTGGTCGTACCCTTCTTGGAGGCATCATCTTGGAGTCCTCGGTCCGGCGTGGTCCGTCACACTTCTTCCCGGTTGATCGGCATCATGTGGGTGTGTGGTAGTCGTTGAGGTTGTGTGTCGGTGCCCGCCATCCTTGTATCTCCTCTTGGGTGTGTGTGTGATGTGCGTCTGTATCGATGGCTTGATTGTGGATGTTGGTTGCTTTATAATCTAAAGCGGGGAACCCTTTTTCGTAATAGTGTCAAGCATTGTAGACCGCCAACAATACTGCGGTAGACAAAAGCATCCTCGTCATTGAGTGCTTGGCCAACGTCGCATGATAACTTTTCTTGCACATCCATGGGGTTGACACTGGCTTGCAATTTTCCATGTGTGTACGAAGAAGAAGGTCGGTAGCATATTTCTTCTGAGTAAGACTGAGCCCCCCATAATTGGAGGATACTTCAATGCCCAAGATATACCGCAATGGCCCAAGGTCCTTCACCGGGAAGGACTAGGCTAGCTGATCCAATAGATGCCGAACAACGGTCAGGCAGGAACTAGCGATGATGATGTCATTGACGTAGACGAGCATAGACATGGTGATGCCGGCATGAGAGAAGATGAAGAGGGGACATATCTGCTGTAGAGGGAGCAAAACCAAGTTACTGGAGACGATCACTGAGCCGGGGGTACCATGTGCATGCCGACTGTTTGAGGCCATACAAAGCGCGCTGAAGTTTGCAGAGGGTCCTCAAAGCTAGGCGGTTGCTGCATATAGGCAGTCTCAGAGAGTTCGCCATGAAGGAAAGCATTGCTGACATCAAGTTGGCAGAGGTTCCAACCGCGCGAAACAGCTAGAGTGAGGATGAGACGGACGGTTGCCGGATTAACGACCAGACTGAAGGTGTCGACGTAGTCAACACCATAGCGTTGAGTGAAGCCATTAGCCACGAGACGAGCCTTGTACTTGTCGATGCTACCGCCGGCGTGTTCTTTGACCTTGAAATTCCACTTGCATCCAATGACATTCTGTCCCGGTGGTTGAGGGACGAGCGTCCATGTGCGGTTCTCCTGCAGAACGGCGAACTCAAGCACCATGGCTTGACGCCACGATGAATCTGTCATTGCGGAGCGGTAGGACGTGGGCGTCGCGAGGAACGCCCGCCAACACGGGTCATAGAGAACTGTGCCATCAGTAGGCACCCGAGGCCTGATGATGTTGTTACCGAGCCTAGTAGTAACACCATGCCGAACGGCCGGCGTCGGAGCAGCCATAACAGGAGATGGTGGCAATGCGTGCGACGCCACGGTGTCCGACTGCATGGTGTTGGATGAAGCAGACGAGGACGGACCGGGCGAAGCAGATGCATCCACGGCCATAGCAGGGGAGGCCGGCGACGCTGGCTCGTCAACAACCACGTCGGGCTGCATGGATTGGCTAACATCAGCAACCGTGTCGCCAGTGGGCTGCATGGCATTGCTGGCGTCAGTAGCGGCTGAAGACGTACCTGCACCAGAAAAATCTCTGGAGGCAGGATGATTAGTATCCAACAAAGAGGAAGCAAAATCTCTTACGTGATCAACCTGTGCTACTGGCTGGGAATGTGACAGAGGGATAGGTGTAGTTACGGGTTGAATGGGCGCTGGTAGAATCGAGTTAGCAAATGGGAAGACATGTTCATCGAAGATGACATCGCGTGAGATATAGACCCGACCCGTGGATCCATCCAAACATTTATAACCCTTGTGCATGCTGCTATATCCGAGGAAAACACATTGGCGAGACCGAAAATCAAGTTTATGATTGTTGTACGGTCGCAGGTTAGGCCAACACGTGCACCCACAAACATGTAGACAAGAATAATCGGGCTTTTCATGGAATAGCATGGCAAGGGGTGTAGAGTTTTGAATGGTGCGTCTCGGCATGCAATTTATTAGGTAGCAGGCAGTGAGGTAAGTTTCATCCCAAAAACGAAGGGGAAGCGACGAGTGTGCGGCAATGCCTGTTTCGACGATGTGCCGGTGCTTTTGTTCCGCGATGCCATTTTGCTGGGAGGTGTGCGGGAAGGTAATGTGGTGAGCGATGCCGACATGAGAAAAATATCGATGGAGGCGACGATATTCAACCCCCCCCCCCCCCTCCTCCAGTCTGACTGCACCGCACTGATTTTGGTGTTAAGAAGTCCCTCAACATGGTTTTGAATAACATAAAATATGTTTTCAACATTGGATTTTAGCTTAATCAGATAAATTCAAGTAAAGCGACGAAAATCATCCAATAAACTCACATAATACTGAAATCCGCCAACGGAGGTACCAGCCGGCCCCCACACATCGGTGTGAACTAGCTCAAGTGGAGAGTTGGTTACATGAGAGGAATTATTATACGGAAGTTGATGAACTTTACCACGATGGCAAGCATCACATACTGAAGACTAACGAGACAGTGCACAAGCAAGTTTATTCAACCTAATAACGGAATCGACGATGCTGGATGAAGGATGGCCGAGCCTCTTGTGCCAATTATCAGAGGTGAGCTTGAGAACGGAGAAGGCGTGCCGACTGGACTGGTCGAACGATGAAGACACATGGGAGCTTGGCACCGGGTAGAGACCGCCGTGGTTTCTACCTTGCAGAAGGACCCTCCTCGTGACTTGATCCTTCACACGAAAAAAATCAGGATACATCTGGGCAAAAGCACGGCTATCAGAAACAAGTTTATGAGTTGAAATAAGGTGTTTGTGCAAGCCTGGAACGTGAAGGATATTTTTTAGGTGGAGGGGTTTGTGTGAGCCAGGAAGCATAGATTGACCAACGTGAGAGATTTGCAAACCTGCTCCGTTGGCGACATGGACCTTATCCTTGCCGCTGTAGCGATCATGGACAGTGAGGCGATCAAGATCGCTGGTGAGGTGATCCGTCGCTCCAGAGTCGAGGTACCGGTTGGTGTCGTCGGAATAGCCGCCATGGCCGCCGGTGTTGGCAGGGTTGCCGAAGCGCTCGGTGTTGCCGGCGTTTCCGGCGTTGCCGTAGCGCTCGCAGTTATCCTCAGCCTGATACGCATGGTTGAAACGTTGCCTGCACCTCAATGCATCATGCCCATACTTCTGGCAGACTTGGCAGGTGGGTTTGTTGCGGCTGGGGCCTCTACGGCCACGGCCCTGCCCCTGGCCACCACGATCCACCGCGAGCTGCTGCATTGGCGGAGAAGATCTCGTCGATAGATGTGACATGTGAGCCGTCTCTAAAGGAGTTTCTGACCTAAATTCAATCACATGATGAGTTTGTGGCCTAAAGTGTTCAGTCACTTTAAATTAATGAACTAATGTCGCATTTCACTTCCAAGTTTTTTAGTTGGTAATCTTGGAGATGGCTGACATCTATCACTGTATAACTAATTTGAGGGGTCGTTGAGCCATATACTAGCTCACAAGTCTGGACAAACACACCATGTTTGCATGTTGGACTTAAGCAGTGGATCGCACTAATACTACTACCAATGTGAGTAGTATTGAAATTACCAATGGGGGTCCTGACCTTTTTTCCAGTCAAAAAGATGAAGTCACTGTGCAGGGAGTCTGAAGGCTCCCAATGCAGAGCACATGTTTCGACAACCAAGTTTGGACATCCAGCTAGCCAGTAGCCTCCCGCTGAAGACGAACTACTGGTACAACAAGTTGGCCGGCAGGGGATAAACAAGTGACCCAAAGTTACGAGTTCAGAGAGTTTGATTAATTTGATGAGGAGGCCAAGAAAATTTCACGCGAGCCTTGCATAGATTGCGGGAGAAAAGTTTATAAAACCCTTCTGGTGCTCGAGCACCAGTGTGCCCTGCCACTTGTGCGCATGCATCTCGATGTTGGGCATCATGTTACTATTTCCTAGGTACTCAGTAGTACTTACTTTATAGTATAGTATGTGCACAAGACTGATCAACCACGACGATGCCACTAACAGAAGCGCCACTATTCGGTAATCTAGCTACGGGCTTGTTCTCCCTGTCTCCGAATTCAAATCAGTTCTGCTATACATACGTATGATATACTCCCTCCGTTCCTAAATATAAGTCTTTGGAAAGATTTCACTATGGACCACATACGGAATAAAATGAGTGAATCTATACTCTAAAATGCATCTACATACATCCGTATGTGGTCCATAGTGAAATCTCTACAAAGACTTATATTTAGGAACAAAGGTAGTACTTTATGTCCGATAATAGTACGACACCACTACAAACTAAACCGCCCATGCTTAAGACAAGGTGCAATACCAATAGTACTCCCTCAGACCCATATTACTTGTCGTTATATAAAAGTATACTAAAGCAGCAACAAATAATATGGATAGGAAGGAATACTTAAATTAGCATTACTTTTCATTCATTAAAATGAATGGGATTGAGATTAGCACGCAAGGAAGTACGTGCATGCAAGCAGGCCTTGTGAGGTCCATGTACTCCGTCCACTGGAGCCATCTATCGTCGATTCGCCGTCGTTGCTTCTTTGATCGATGCAACCTCACCATGATCGAAGCAAAAACTGGAACACAGGCCTCCTCACCGAACGGTCATCAACGGTCTATCAAGTACTAGTAAAATAGTAGGGGCGTAGTGCGAGAGCTGAAAATCTGTTCTCAGAGCTGAAGATCTGCGAGAGGTGAAGATCTTTTCTCGAGTACTAGTAAAATAGTAGGGACCTTCTGCTAGTACTAGTAAAATAGTAGGGTCGAAAATCAAGTTGTATCTCCTTGCTAATTTATCGGCTCAATGGATGTGGTTGCCATGAATATAATAAACCAAGTCCGTGATCTCCTTGGTGAAGTACGAAAGTTCGGCACAAAGGGCCAAACGCACGTTAAGCCGGCCTTGATCCATGCGCATGCATGCATGTGATCACAGGGATCAATGTAACATTGTGCCATGTGCATTCAGCGCCTAGATCAGTGTGATTGTACTATTGCATAATACTCTACCGCACCCTGGCCGGCCAAAAGAAATGTCTAATCCATAACCTTAATGTTGATCTGAACTTGCCCGGGTCCTATAAAGAACAGCGCTGCAGCACCTAAACGTACAACAACCGAAGTACGCTCCTCAACCAAACAACAAAGCTACCAAAAAAATAAGCAAGCCATGGCCATGAGTATGGCAACCGGCGCCATGGGCTCCCTGCTGCCCAAGCTGGTCAAGCTCCTCAAGGAGGAGTACAAGCTCAAGGAAAGCGTCAAGGAAGGCGTCCGATCTCTTGAGGAAGAGATGAAGAGCATGCAAGCTGCGCTCCGCAAGGTGGGCGAGGTGCCACGGGACCAGCTCAACGAGCAGGTCAAGATCTGGGCAGCGGAGGTGAGGGAGCTCTCCTTCAAGATGGAGGACATCGTCGACAAGTTCTTGGTGCGTGTCGATGACGGCTCTGAGCCTGCTGCCAATCTGAAGAAGCTCAAACGGCTCACCAAAAAGATGGCCGGCCTGTTCACCAAGGGGAAGGCCCGCCATGAGATCGCCGATGCAATCAGGAGCATCAATAAGAAAGTTCAAGAGGTTGCTGGTAGGCGTGCAAGGTACAATATCGACAATATTGTCTCTAAGCCTGCTGCCGTGACTCCCATCGATCCTCGCATTGGGGCTCTGTACAAGGAAGTGACAGATCTTGTTGGCATTACCGGAACAAGGGATCAAGAGATAATGAAGTTGCTCTCAGAGGGGGACGACATGTCCAAGAAAAAGTTGAAGATCGTCTCTGTTGTTGGATTTGGGGGATTGGGCAAGACAACTCTTGTCAAAACAGTTTATGATAAGATCAAGGGAGATTTTGATTGCAGGGCTTTTCTTCCTGTCGGTCGAAATGCTAATGCGAAGAAGGTTTTCATGGACATCCTACATGATCTTGATCCCGACAAGGACAAAGGTCAGCTCAGCATGTTGGATGAAAGAGAACTCATTAACAAACTCCAAAAAAATCTAGAGAACAAGAGGTACGTACATATCACATGTCACTTACTTAATGATGAAAACTAGCTCTTACGTTGAATATTATGTTTTACTGTAGTTGTGAAGTTACGTGTAAATCTCCCTCAGTTATAGAATATAAGAAAAGTTAAAATTTCCAAATTAATGCTTTGATGGTACATTTCTCATACAATGTTTCGTCAATGGTTAAAAAATCATAATCATATGAAAGTTCTTTTTAATATGAATATAATAGTGTCTGCTTTATGTAACATAAATCATCTATTATCAGATTAATTCTTGGTCAAAGCATGAATTTGAATGGTCAAACAATGATTTATAATTTGAACGGTAGTATTTCTTAGTTACAAAATATTTGATATTTTAGAGTAGCTTCCATTCTTTGCCACCTAGTAATTGTGATCTTTTGACTAAAATAGGTTACAATTCAAGGAGTGCGACAAAATCGGGGTGGTAGCGTGTACAATAAACTACTCCCTCCGTTCCACAATTTAGCGCCTATAGATTTTTCTGAAAGTCAAAATTTATGAACTTTGACCAAGTGTATGGATAAAACTATGTACATCTACAATACCAAACATGTACAATCTAAAAATACAACTCATTATGTATCCAATGATGTGCATTTGGTATTCTAGATATGCCTATTTTTCTCAATAAATATGGTCAAAATTTGTAATGTTTGACTTTTGTAAAAATCTATAGGCACTACATTATGGAATGGAGGGAGTATTATACAAGCTTGCATACAATAACATAATATATTATTTTTTTCTACTATCGGCTGTAGTTACACCCACATGTGTTCCATACAATCTACAAAGTATTTTAGTGTATGTGGTGAGTATGAAGCGATAGTATGGAAGTATACATGAACATCTAGGAAATATACATACTACTTTCCAATGTGCAAACTTTTAGCACTGCTTTCTTGTGTAGAATATCAAATAATTTCATAAATATGCCAAAAGTACACATGTTCGCATTTGCAATTTTTTCATTTACATAGTTCACTTTGTGGTGCCCTAGAGTTTGAAATAGTATATGAAGCCACCCAGAATGATAAACTACTATACACAAAACCCCATGGTTGTATGGGAGGCTTGGTCTATAATGGGTGGGATGATATACTACTAACGTTCCACGTTTGATCTTTGGTGGTCAAGGATCAATCTTATCACTTGTATGATACTAGAAAAAGTGTACTTATTTTTATTATGACAGAGAAACTATATCCTAGTGTTTTTCGCAAACCTAGCCCTTAAAGTAGTGGTTTTATGCAATTTACTCAGATGAGATAGATGATATGAGGTGGAGCAATGCAGATGCAGGCATTCACTCATGCCACCCCTTTCTTCCTTTCTTTCTCTAGCTTTTATAAATTGCATACAGAGGAGTGTAGACTGTGCAAAGGACTACCACTGGTCCACTGCTGCTACTGCTACTTGTCGATGATGTTTGAAAACAGGGGGAGTGAGAGAGAGAGGAGGAGGATGAGGATCGGCAGAGGACTGGTTAGGATTAGTAGTTCATTAGACATATTGTTCACCATAAAACTTGTAAATCAAATGAAACATACATATACCTTGTACTCAATTATTTGAATCCTGTGACTTAGCCAAACACTGGGTGCTTTCTGAAGATATCCAATGTGCAAGACTCTGATCCTAGTAAATCCAGAAACTAACTATATTTATCAAGACATGTGAATGCCACTAACCGATTGATCAGAAGCCTACACTTGTGTCCAATTATCCCTGTGCTCGCCATCAACAGTTCATCCTGTCATAGGAAAACATATTAGTATCTCTGAAGCACATACATTTCACTGCCAACTCAAACCACTCTCCAAACCCTACCTTCTCATCACTAGTTACACGACTGAACACCCAGTATCTATGAAGCACATAAATATCAGTAGCGGGTAGTACGTGCAGCGGCGCAGGCCAAGCTGCGGCAGCAGGACGCCACCGTCCTCATGTCGACGCCGGCGTGCGCTGCTGGGCCCGATGCAATTACTTGTGGGCGGTGACGAGGACGTCAGCTTCGGGTGGCCCGGCAGCTTCAGGCCACCGCCACTGGGCCCCAGCGCGCTCCCCCTCCTCCACTCGAGCCACGACTTGGGCAGCAGCAGCGGCAGCATCGTGGTGCAAATGTCCAGCAGGATGCTTTCACAAAACAGGCAGGGGGTATTTGCAAATGTCCAGCGAACGACTGGCTCGGTCCAGCAGGCGCTACTTGATTGTGTGTGATTGGCTCAGGACTAAACATGCACATCTGAGACAAGTTCTAGAACCTAATAGTTGTCTTTTACAAGTTGTAGGACTAAACCATCACATCTTCAACAAATTCTAGGACCTACCGTGCTATTAGCTCCTTTTTTTAACTATAGATAACGTATGCAGCCCTTTGGCTTCAAGACTTCCACGCAGCACCGCGTCACACGGAAGTGCCAGCTGCATGGCATGACCTCTCTCGCTAACACCACCGGCTCGCATGCATCGCACCCACGCACTACTACATGCAGAAACCAAAAACGAAAGTGCAAATACAAAAGAGTAAAATGCACTGGCGGTCACTGAATTTATGGTATACGCTCACTTTGGTCGCTGTACTCAAAAATACGGTCAATACTGTCACTATATACGTGTTGAGGTGATTATACGGTCACTGTCAAATCGTATACCTCCGTATTTCATCTATTTGACCGGTCAAACAATCTCATCAGCTCATTTTTTTTCTCTGTGCCTATGTGGGTCCTACCTGCCAGTGGGTGAGAGAAATAAGCAGAGCGAAAATAAAATGACGCGTGAACGGAGATTCGAAAACCAGAGCTCTCGCGTATGTGCGAGCCTGCGAGCCGCCTAACCAGCTGTACTACTCTAGCGTTGTGCTTTACCTAGTGGAAAATTTTACCTGTTGCGTTGAAACTGTCACGTGAGCTAAAAGCTTCCAGTAATTGAAATATATACGTGTTGAGTTAAAAGCTTCCACTATATACGTGTTGAGTTAAATGCTCCCAATAGTTCACTACTCACATGACAACTTCCACCTTCTGTTGAAGTAGTACTTGAGTAGTGAACTAAGTACCGCGGTTAAGCGCGTGATGCATGCGTGGATCAGTTGTGCAGGGATGCAACTAGCTAGCTGCTACTTGACGAGATTCCATTTCAACAAACAGGTGAGGCATTGGGAAGCAGCTATGCGCATGGCATGTGACGAACGAGATGGATCAATGGGGGGTGCGGACGCGCTCCGTCTCAGATTCAGAGATATTGCTACTTAATAAGAAGAGCTAGCTGTTAATCATAAGTACTCCGTACTTCACTTGTTTAGGCTCCTGCGTGAGGCGCGAGTCGATCCATCCAAACTATAAATAGTCGTCCATGCTAGATACTACCTCCATCTAAAGTTTATGTTGGTATATTTTTTGTAATATATGACTTGTATTAGGTTGGTCAAATTGACGACTTAGGGGTACGCGCACGCCCTGTAAACTAAAAGAGAGGTAGTAGTTGCCATCTGTGGATCAGCATCTAAGTCCGCCGGTCCGGCCGGTCGTCTATTGATCGATTCGAGCGTACATGTACACGTTCAAAGGGAACTTAAAGCGAGCAGCAACAAAGCGACGCTGCTGCTGCAGCTGGTTAGCCTACTGGCACTCGAGCATGTGGTCTCGGGTTCGAATCCCTGCTTGTGCATAAGTCCAATGACCACGAGTGCATTTTACTCAATACAAAATATCAACATTATCTCTTACAATGGGGACATGATCTGCACACACGCTGACGTACACACGTGATCTCTTGGAAAGGGGAGTAGCTGCTGAGTCCATTTCAGATGGTACAGTTAGCGGCTGCTGCCGTTCCAGGGCCAGGGCCACTATTTGTGCAGACCCAGACGCTGGTCAGGCTAGTCGCTGTGCACCTGTGGGTGCGAAGTCTTGGACGCTGCTCACCAACAGGCGGCCAAATTTCGTTTTTTTGATCCTTTTTGTATAAAATCGGGATCTGACCCCTGTTTGTAACTTTTTTGAAATCTGACCCTTTTGCTACCGCCAAGGTTCATGGCGGTATGTTTGAACAGGCTACCGCCGTGGCTTCCGGCGGTAGGTTGACGGCAGCAAACGGCAGGCAGCCGTTACTGGGCTGACATGTCCTAACCACCCTACCGCCGCTGGGGGTGGCGGTAGGGTGTGGTGCGCCGCCCGGCAGCGTTCTGTGACATAAAATGGGGTTGTTTTTGCGATGGCGGTAGGCTGCGGCAAGCGCGCCAGAGTTCTGTGTCTGAAAATGATGGGTTCTGCGCGGTAGGTGTACACAGGCTACCGCCGGCGCACCTGGCGGTGGCCTGTTCAACCTACCGCCGTTCGTCCTGGCGGTAGATCCCGATTTTATACCAAAAAGGGTCAAAACACGAAATTTTGCCCCAACAGGCGCTTCGACGACAAGTCGACATCGGCAACGCGCTGCCGACCTGACTCCCGTGACTCGTGAGTGGTTGATTCTGTTCTGTGCGGACCCAGACGCGGCGAGGACTCTTCCTCGCTCGTCTGCACGCGCCGTGGGGGCCCTGAAATATTAATTTACCGAGGCTCGCCTTGCCCCTCATACTGCAGTTGGTACCGTATAATTTTCTGAATACCACTCCCTCTGTAAACTAATATAAGAATTTTTTATTAATCTAAACACTTTTATATTAGTTTACGGAGGGAGTATTAATCTAGACAAACCTAAAAAAAAGAGTCAAGTTGATTAATTGTCGGTATGGTCATATCGCGTCAAATTTGCATGCAACGCGGCAGTTTAATTCTGTAACTCCAACTTTTTCTTTAGTATATTATATTTGTCCTAAGTTAAATTTTTATTATGAAAATGATCCAGATCTATAAAAAAAAGTTAAGCAAAAGTATAACTTACATCAAACATAACAAAATATACATTGGTGTCCCTATACCATGGACTACGACTACTGCCACCGGGACGAGTCGTCGACGCGCCGCTGTCGCCATTTCCCTACCAGAGCTGGCTTGATCTTATCGATGACGGCCGTGAAGTCTTTGTTCACATGCCTCTAAGGACTAAAGACGAGCGCTAGTCGTCGCTGTGAAACCCTTAAAAAGATCTGAAGCAACATGCAGTATAAGATATCAAAACCTCGCCGCTCCAACGAGACGGCGGGAATCTACCCCAGAGCTCCGTTGACTCCGATAAACGAAATTTGTGCGGATCGAGCCCGAAAGACAAACTTGAAGAAGAAACGCCACCATCCGCCCGACCACCGCATCTGCGGGGATTAAAAACTCTAACCTAAATTACTAGCCAGAGCGAAAGCACTAGGACATCCCCCCACCCCATCAGCACCA
Source organism: Triticum aestivum (assembly GCF_018294505.1). Classification (NCBI taxonomy): domain Eukaryota; kingdom Viridiplantae; phylum Streptophyta; class Magnoliopsida; order Poales; family Poaceae; genus Triticum; species Triticum aestivum. Next base: position 11,789,504 of record NC_057799.1, on the reverse strand, counting down.
GCCGCCAAAGCAACAACTAGAGGGGAGGCGAATCCGCAGGCTCATCGGTGAAGCTTAGGGGAGAGTTTTTCCTTGCCGCCAAGCCGCCACGGCATCCCGCCCCCAAGCACGCCCCCCCCCCCCCCCCCACACACACACGACGCCCATCACGCCGCCGCCATGCTGCCGTCGCACTGCACCGGCGCGCCACCGCGCTGCCGCGCCCGCCGTCAAGCGGGGCACCCCGACCCGCCCCGAGATCGACGCGTGAGGGGACAGGGACTCCCCGCGGCCGCCCGCGACGACCAGGCTTTGCCTGGCCGCGCTCTCTGGCGGCGGCAAGGGGAGAGGGTGGAGAAGGAGGGGGGACCCGGCCGGCGGCGGCTAGGGTTTCCTCCCGGTCGCGCGCGGGGAGACACGGGAGGGGAACGAGGAGAGAGGCGAGGGGGCCTAGACATGAAGTCAATGAAAGAGCTGATACTCCGTCTAAATCAAGAGAGAAATATTCAAATGTGCTGGATGGTGAAGGCAACGTTAAGGATGACGATGAAGGATGAGTGTTCACTAACCCAAGTACTCCGTATTTGGTTATTATCCTCCAGTTCCACGGAGTGTGGAAGGAAGTGGCCTACACGTTTGCATTGTTTGGGCCGTTGCTTGCGTAACACCCTAAAGCATGTCTATATACATCCATATGTAGTCCGTAGTGAAAACTCTTAAAAGACTTATATTTATGAATGGAGGGACTACCTATTTACTTATGTGTTGATAAAAATATTGACATATTGCACTTTGTACCGTATATTTGGTGGTTAGAAGGTATATATATACTATAATTTTCTTATTTATAATTTAGACGAGTGTCAAGAGAAAACAAGTGTCACGTTGATCAATTGCTGACATCAACGTATGACGTCACACGTGCATGCAACACAGCAGATTAATTCTATGAATAATAGTATTATTTTGTGTTGGTATGAAGTTAAGCATGACGCGTCCCGTCAGATCACTCTCGCTGCTGTCACTAACCCTAACCGGAGCGCGCTGTGCTGCTGGTGCATCGATGACTCTTCCCCGCACCCACTTGGCCGGTGGTTTTATGGCGAAAGCTTCAGCTTGCCTGCTTGCCTTCGTCTCCGCTCCATGTGTGAACATCACCGACGCTATGTCTTAAATGCGAACAGTGATGTGCGGATACACGTAGCCATCGGCGACGAGCTGTCTGATCCGGCGTGCAATGAAAGTCATGAGCTGGTTCAATAGATCATGAGCTGGAATGCGTGGTCTGGTCCTGCACATGTGGAAATTACATGCATTATCACTGCACGTTACTACGCCAAATAAATGTACTACGTGTAGTAATTCATCTTCGCATGATTGATCTACCTTTGCTGTGAACTTCCCCGGGCTCTATAAAAAGCAGCGCTGCGGCAACCAAACGCTCACAACGGAGCTTGTCAACAAAACAACAATCCAAATAACTTTAAGAACAAGGGAGCCATGGATCTGGCAACAGGCGCCATGGGCTCCCTGTTAACCAAGCTGGCCGAGCTCCTCACCGAGGAATACAAGCTGCAGTCCAGCGTTAGGGAAGGCGTCGAGTCTCTCCAGAAAGAAATGAAGAGTATGCAGGCTGCACTCCGCAAGGTGGCCGAGGTGCCACGGGACCAGCTCGACGAGCAGGTCAAGCTTTGGGCGGGGGAGGTGAGGGAGCTATCCTTTGACATGGAGGACGTCGTCGACAAGTTCCTGGTCCATGTCGACGAGAGCTCTGAGGCTGCAGCAAACTCTAACAAGCTCAAGCGGCTCACGAAGAAGATGGCCGGCTTGTTCACCAAGGGGAAGGCTCGCCATGAGATCGCTGATGCGATCAAGGACATCAATAAGCAAGTCCAAGCAGTTGCTGAAAGGCGTGCAAGGTACAATGTCGACATTACCGTCGCTAACCTCCCTACTGTGACTTCCATCGATCCTCGCCTTGGGGCTATGTACACGGAAGCAACAGGGCTTGTTGGAATTGCCGGAACAAGGGACCAAGAGATAATGAAGTTGCTCTCGGAGGGGGATGACATGTCCAAGAAGAATTTGAAGATTGTCTCTGTTGTCGGATTTGGAGGATTGGGCAAGACCACTCTTGTCAAAACGGTCTATGAGAAGATCGGAGGCGATTACGACTGCAAGGCTTTTGTTCCTGTCGGTCGAAAGGCTGAGGCAAAGACGGTTTTCACAAATATCCTTCTTAATCTTGGCGTGAATGGAAGTGAGCTCATCATGTTGAATGAGCAACTGCTCATCGACAAACTCCGGGAACTTCTCGAGAAGAAGAGGTATCACCTGTCACTCACCTTTTTTTAGAGTGTCACTCACTTTTTGATGGCAACTATCTCATTATAAAATTTCATTCCATTGGTAGTTGGGGAACAGTGTGCAAAATATGAGGTAAAAAATATTGTAGATTTTACAGCAGCTTCGATTTTTCCCCTTCCTACTATGACTATGTATGTGGTAGGTCATACATCATCTAAAAATCATTATCAAGTATGACTCTTTGTTCTAGCACAGTGATAACTTTTACCTCATTTTATTGTTTGTTCCAAGCCGAGATGCTAGATCCACATGTTAGGATGACACAGAAGCTAGATCCATAGAAAATAGAGATGTTTGACTATATGTTTTATAGGAAGTAATCAAGTGTATGGCTGATGTTTGACTATATTATTACCCTTGGAGAATTAGTAGTTGATTCCTTTGTGCCACTTAATTAACCTGAAAAAAATACCTTGTATTACAGCACTCCCAATGTCCAAGGCATTATATCTTAGATTATACCATACGGATTAAATATGTCATCCAAGCATTATATAAAAAAAGTCTCTCATTTAATTTATTTCATGAGTGAAATTACTTGAGTTGTCTTGCATTTGGCACTAAGAAGTGTATTAGATTAAGATATGGTAACTCTCTGTGTGGAGCATCTACACCCATAATTGCTTAATTTGGTTCTTCGTATGTCAACGGACGTGCCGAGTCAGTGCCCGAGCACGTCCGTTTTGGACCCTTACTTTCCTTGCAAAACAACCACACTTCTCACATTATCCTCATATTGTCCGGACAAAGTGAGGGAGAGTGAGAAAAAAAAAGATTGAAGAAAGAGAAAAGGTGGTCCAAGCTGGGCCAAATCCGACGTGGCACCCTGCCCAGACATCCCCATATTCTCCTCATATATGTCTTGGATATGAGGGTTTGTAGACTGACCGGACACGTCCGGACAAAGTGAGGATTATGGTTGGGTGGCTTTTTTAATATTCTATATCATGTTCGGACAGTGACCGGGTCGTCCAATGAGATGTTTGAGGGCTCCGGTTGGTGACGCTCTTATTTATTAAATAATTGTCTTCGTTTATGCATCATAACTAAGATATAGTCTATGGTGGAGCACTGGGACTCCCCTTCAACTCTTTTTCCTCCTTGCCGGATCCTCACATATTATTCTTCGGCTCGCTCCAGTGCTTGCAGTCGTCACTATGTGGTCTACGAACCTGGGTGTATTTTTTACTTTTGGTTTTCTCTGTACTACCTTCATAGTTGATGAATAGAGATCGGAAGTTTTCCTTTAAAAAAATGCATGAGTTGTACCACTTTTATCACTTTGATTATATTACATTACAGATTATAAGATACTACAAAGTGAATTGCACGCAAACTCCCTACCATATGGCTGGCCTTTTCGGCAATACGCCCCTTTCACATGCAAATATTTTATTATAAAAGGATATAAAATAATAAAGGGTATACAAAAACATTTATATATTAATACAGATAATTGGTAGTATATTCTATATATATGCACAACAATCCATAAAATTATCCTTATATTTTCTCATTATAGAAGGAAACTATATATAATAATCTGGACATCATTGTAGCTTGAGGATCGGTCTTATCATTGTGGCGATATCAAAACATATGTCCCTAAATGTACTTTGATTGTGACATGAGAGTTAATCCATCAATTAGTTCATATTTTTTCATTGCATCTTAACTATTTAAAGTTTTTTCCAGAATCATATGTCCCATTCATAAAGATAGATTATCTTTAATGGGACACTTGTAGGCTTACCATGTTTACACACGAATAACGTTAATGTGGTCATCTATAGGTACCTCATTGTAATTGATGATATATGGGATGCGAAATTATGGACAGTCATCAACTACGCATTCTCCAAGGGTAACAATACTGGTAGTCGGCTAATCACGACAACTCGTATAGTCGATATATCTAAATTATGTTGCTCGTCTACTAATGATTCAGTTTATCAAATGGAACCTCTTAGTGATGATGATTCCAAAAGGCTCTTCCATAAACGGATATTTTCTCATGAGAGTGGGTGTCCTCGTGAATTTGAAGAAGTATCTAGGGATATATTGAAGAAATGTGGTGGTGTGCCATTAGCCATTATTACTATAGCGAGTGTTTTGGCTAGCAACCAAAAAGTAAATTCACATGATGAGTGGAAGGCTTTGCTAGATTCTATTGGGCGTGGACTTACCAAAGACCGCAGTGTGGAGGAGATGCTGAGGATACTATCGTTCAGCTATTATGACCTGCCGTGTCATCTGAAGACATGCTTATTATATCTAAGCATGTTTCCGGAAGATAGCGAGGTCATGAAAGATGAGCTGATATGGATGTGGATTGCTGAGAATTTTATCCAATGTGAAACAGAAAAAATTAGTCTCTTTCAGATTGGAGAAACTTACTTTAATGAGCTAGTGAACAGAAGCCTTCTCCAGCCGGTATACGATAATTATGGCATTGTACATGCCTGCCGTGTACACGACAGTGTGCTGGATCTAATTTGTCAATTGTCAAGGGAAGAGAACTTTGTCAGTATACTGGATGGTAGCATGTCATCTCAGTGCAATATCCGCAGGCTATCCCTCCAGAAGATTAATGAAGAAGAGCATGAGACCACACCTCTCGAATCTGTGAGTATGGTACAAGTGAGGTCCATTGCAACATTTGAACCCGCTACTGGTCTGATATCTCGTCTCTCAAGCTTTGTTGTTTTACGTGTATTGAATTTGAGTACATGTGCACTTGGTGATCATAACCTTGGGGAGTTGTGGAGTTTAGTTCACCTGAGGTACCTAGGCCTATCCAATACAGGACTAGGTGAGCTCTCGGAAGAGGTTGGAAAGCTGCAGTTTTTGCAGGTGCTGGATGTGAGTGGAAACCCTGATATAGAAGAACTGCCATCGAGTGTTATTAAACTGAGAAGATTGACGTGCCTACTTTATAGTAGAAGTTGCAATCGTCTTCCAGATGGGATTGGAAACCTGACAGCAATGGAAGAGTTGAGTTCTATCCATGGTGACTCTCTAAGCATTGTGAAAGAGATGGGCAACATGAAAAGAATGAGGAAGTTTGAAATTAAGTTTGAGCATTTGAGCTTGGAGTTGGAGGAAGCTTTTGTGAAGTCACTAGGGGAGATGTCCAACGTCCAAAGTGTAACCATTAGTAATCATCGTGGATCTAAAATGATGGATCTCTTGGGGGAAAAGTGGGTTCCCCCTCGAGGTCTCCGGGAATTGAAAGCACGTGGTGTATTGAGATTCTCTAGGCTGCCAGCATGGATAAGAGAGAACCCCTCGCAGATGTCGCAGCTCTCATGGTTAGAAATTGGCCTGACGGAGGTGCGACAGGTGGATCTGAGACTGCTTGGAAGGTTGCCGGCTCTTCAGATTCTCTTACTGGAGTGCCTCCGCCAGGGGCCTCTACTGGTCGAAGCAGATGGGTTCCGTTGTCTGACACTGTTCTACTTGTGGTCCAGTTCGCCGGGCCAAGTCGTGTTCCAGCCAGGAGCTTTGCCCAAGGCGACACATGTTAAGCTCCGTACCGGTCTGCCGGTCGCAAAAGAGGAAGCAGACGGCAACAACAGCGGTGATTGGTTTGACACGGGCATAGCGGACCTGCCTTCCCTTCGGTTGGTCCGTGTCGATTTCTGCACTTCGGTACTGCGACAGGAGGAGGCCGAGAAAGCTAGGTCTGCACTGGAGACGGCCCTCGATGCCCATCCTAACAGCCCCAGGCATGACGTCTACGCAGTAGGTACGTAACTAAAGAGTGCCATGATGCTTGTCTTTCCTTAATTTCCTTCATGCTTGTCTTCATATATACACTGATCAACCTTTACTCCCTCTTTCTTTCTTCCCAAGACATGGACAGTGATGGCGAGGAGTCAGAGTCTGACGACGGCAGGGACGGCGAGGAGTGAGTGTCAGACTGAAGAACCAGCCTGCAGGTTGTTACATACAGTTTATTTTCCCGTTAGGAAAGAACTAATTTAAAGATACCAGACTATGTTCCCGCAAAAAGAAAAAAGATACCAGACTATGTATATATACACCACATGCAAAGAATGTGTTTCCCTCTCTTATTCATAAAACCATGCTTATACTTTGTGACGTCTTCTTTTGTAGGCTCTGTCATTGTTTACTGGCGACTTGCGGCGCGTCTAGAATATGGCCGATGGCAACATGGATCGACGACACTCGCTATTCCTTGAGCTTCTTTCTTGGCTTAGAGGGACAAAAGAAAAGAAAAAGACAAAAAAAAGGAAAATTACAAAAAAATATTCATGCACTATTTGTCTTACACCAAAAAAAGGCAGTGGGAGGGGTGCGGGGAGTGTATGAAAATCCAAAAAAAAAAAATTATAGCTCTACGTGTGCTTTTTTCTCTCGCTTAAGAGGGGCTTGCTTTTTCCAGAACTTATGCGTCTATCTATTTTATTTTTCTCAATTATTATTGATTGTTTTTTAAATATCTTTTAAACCAAAATGTATTTTTTGCTTTGTAACGCGTGGTGTCATATTGCTTCAAGCAAAGAAAATCCAAAAAAATAGGTTTGAGCTTTTATGCAATTTGTAGTTTTATTTTTGTTTGGGTTTTTGCCTGTGGGTGGATTTTTAGGGGTGTGGGAGGTGGGGGAACTCCGCCTATGATGTTGATGCTAAGCTTATGCTTAATAAAATTACTCATAGCCGGTCCCAAGCCCGGATAAAGGAGGAGGGTCCAACCGTATAAACTTTATGTTTACAAAAAAATCATGACTCTTTAATAATGTCCTTTTTTTCTTATCATATTGCTCATTTCTGTTTTGATGGGGTTGTCATTACATTGACACACATCTCCATCATAACGTTTCAAGGCACCAAATTTGTTCGGTTTTCCATTGCTAGTCTGTCATTTGTATAGTTTTGCAGGACTAGGAATATATTTCTTTCTTGAAGCATTTTATAACTTCACTGTAGAAGATAAACAATCAAAGTTTGAAAAATCTTATACTAGAGAGAAATTGCTGAGGAAGAGCAGAGCAGAGCAGTGGAGATGGTTGCAAACTTGCAAGCCGTCCTTGGCCGCATTGCCTGCCACACCAAGAGAAAAGATAACAACACCTCGATGGCGTCTGCCATGGCTGGCGCCCATGTCCGCACGGCTGAGCTCCGCATGCTCGAGGCCACCATCTCCGGTGTCCGAGGCAACGGATACATGTTAGGATTCCACGAGGCCGGCGGTGGCGAGGGAAGAGACCAGGCCAGGCTCTACCCGGGCGAGCCGGCGAGGGCGATGAAGTACCACTGCAACTTCAACCCTTTGCATGGCGCCTGCCTCCGGCGACCTACCGGACAGCTGCCTGGTGAGTGCTCCGCCGGTTCTCTGACTGTAATTTCCCTAGCACAGTTGAATTATGCAAGTTAACTCGGTGTGTGCGCGCGCGCCTTATAGTATCTATAGCAATTATTTCATTCGACCGTGCTATTTATTTGAGTGTTTCTTATTGACATTAAATAACTTATTATTGCTGAGACATAATACTTTAATGAGATTTACTATTAATTGTCCATTCTCTGTTTTCATTAGTGTGGGAGACAGACTATGTGCAAATTTATTTCTCATGCCGCAACAGATGTCAATTGATTACCTTCCATGGGTTTTTACAAATGGTTAATTTATACCTATATGGTGTATGTAGTGTTAGTGTAAGTTCTTCCTTGGCTATTAACAAAATCGGCAAATTTAAATTGTGCAGTGAAAGTATTTCTACAGGACCTTCTTTTTGTTGTGAATTTTCAGTAAAGGTGAAACATGTTCCAAAGAAACTCACTCAGCGCTAATATGCTGAATTGCAGTGATGCATTGTTTGATTTATAGTTAGTACTGATCTACTGATGTTGGTATGATTTTCATGGTTGGAGTGGAACCACCTTTATATTCTTAAGAACAGTGTTGAACAGAGTGTGAGATTTCCATTGGAGTATGCTATTTCTTGTTGAAATGAAATTACTTCTTGTTCATCCATAGCAGGGTATTGATATTACTGATTTATAAGCATAAAAAAGGATTACTGATTTATTTACTAAGAATTATCTATTCTCTGTTTTCTAAATGATAGAGTCGATGGGCAAATGTTTTTCTCTTGCCAGAACAATGTCAGCTGCTCTCTTTCTGTGCCCTTTTACAAATCGAGCAATGCATAATTAGTACTAATTGTATAATTTATAGCTACATGGAGTGTGTACTATTAGTGTAAATTCTTCCTTGGTTAATGATAACATGAAAGGAACTAGCAGTGAAATTACTTTCTGTAGGATTTTCGTTGTTGTGAAGTTTCAGAAAGGGTACTTAAATCACCTGTTGCAGAAAAAACCCAGTCTGTGCTAACATGCTGATTTGTAGCGATGGGCTGTTTGTATACGTTGGACAAGTTAGGAATTTTCGGAACACTTTGTTCGAGCTGCCCTCGGAAGCTGTTGGGCTCAGATCAAGATACTTGAAATATAGAGTGCAACCAAGAACAGAACAGACTGCCATTACTGCCATCCCTGCCCCCAGCCTGAATGTCTCCATTGGGACAAGCCAACATTCAGACTCTAGCTTCCTGACCATATATACTTCTTCAAGATGAAATCGGAGGCCTCAAAATCCTCCATGAGGACCGATGGGTAGACGTCACGCCATTCATCGTGAACATCAGTGATCCCTTATAGGTACATACATTGCGATTCTCCCAAAGTCTTTTTTATTGCATCCTTGATTATTCTAAACTCATTGTTTTGTTCAAAAATTTCAGCGTGGGCTCTTTAAAAAAGAAAATTCATCTGATTTCCAGTGATGGGTTGAAGAGCGGGGTGGTGGCGAAGTACTATGCGCCGAGGGTCTCAATCACATGCTTCTTTCACACACATTTCCACCCGGCCTTGATTTGGTTGTATGGTCTGATCAAGGACTTGTTGTCTGATGGAAACCCTTCATTGTAACTGGTTTCCGGTTGTGAATTGTGAAGTAGAGTTTGTGTACTGGTAGCATATTATAGACTATACCAGTCTAGCTGGATCATGTATAGTCGAGCAGTTTGAAATGCTAAGAAAAGTGACAGTAAAATGGCAGTACAAGTACCAGAATATTGAATGCAGACCTAAATGGTACTACAGGAGTGCACTAGTTTGGTGTCCTGGTGCATTTTACTATATCAGAACAAGTAGTAGACTCGAAAATTCTTCATGGAATCTGTATATATTCAATCGTTTGATAAAACTCTTTCCACTTAATTACTGTTAAAAGGAGGAGCTTTTACAAACTGTGGAAACAGAGAAGGCTCTGCTATAGTGAAGAGTTTTCACGTGTGGGTTTCTGGCCGCGGGGAAAAGTGCAGTTTCTGGTAGTGACAGGATCTGTATTGAACAGAGGAGGAGTTTGTACAAACAGTGGAAACAGAGGAAGGCTCTGCTACAGTACAGAGTTTCCACAATCAGGGACTTCCTCTGTTTTCACAGGATCTGTATTTGTTCCATCGCTTGTGGAACTCTTTCCACTTATTACTATATATTCTCATTTTCCACTTATTACTATATATTCTCATTTGACAGATTCTAAGGTAATATAGAACCACTAATTCCTTTAACCCGATGATAGCACATTTTCTTCTCCAGTTATGACAAGCAAACTTTGGATATCAATGTGGTATATAGGCACATGCTTTCAGAGATCTTCCCCCTAAGCGGAATAATTAATTAAAGTTTCCACCTTGCAAAAGTTGTGCTTAATTACACTTACTGAAAGAGCACGGCCGCATAAGTCGAGTGATAAAATCAGCTCGACGTCATGGCATTTGAAGGAACCAACTGAAAACAAAAGACTTGCGTACCGAAGTGGTCGTGCATATGAGGGATGCTAATCAATTTTATGTGGGTAAATCATGTTACTAAATTTTAATGTTGGTGTTCAATGACAGGACCTCTGTTTCGTCATACCAGCAGATTCCCCATTTTCTTTTCTTTTTGGCGAACAAGCAGATTTCTCTTGTAAATAAACATGACAATAAGCGCCAAATAGGAGGTGGACTTAGCAAGGTTCTCTTTCTAGTTTGGCTGATTTTGGGAATGTTCCTGAACGTTCTCATCCTGTTCAGGTTCCATTTTATTCCTTTTTTTCTGTTGTTTCTTTTATAGTCTTCTTTGGTTATCTACTTTGAGTGTTTTATTTTTGAAACAATGTTTGGGATTGCAAAAAGATATTCAGGTTTTCAAAAATTCTTTAAATTTTTAAAATAATATTCGTATTTTCAAAAAATGCTTGCCCTTTATAAAAATGTTTGTGTTTTTAAAATATGTTTAGAATAAAAAAGTAATTTCAAAATTTGTTTTCCTATTTTATAATTTTCACCTTTTATAAAAATGATTTTGTTTTTGGAAAATAATAAGAATTCAAAAATTATTCAAAATCATAAAAAATATTACATTTTTCAGAAATGTTGAATTTTAGAAAAATGTTGTATTTTGAAAATACGTTTGCCTTTTATAAAAATATCTTTGTGTTCAATAAAAGTACGGGATTGAAAAAATTGTTCATATTTTCCGAAAGTGTTCGCATTTTGTCAAAAAAAAAATTCAATTTTTTTTTCATTTCCGTTTTATATAAAAGTGTTCCTGTTTTAAAAATATATACATCAAATGTTCACATTTTCTAAAACTGCTCACAGTTTCAAAAAATGTTCGTGTTTTTATAAAATGTTTAGAAATTTAAAAAATTATTCACAGTTCAAAATATGGTGTCCCTTATAAAAGATTGTATTTTCTAAAAATGATTGGAATTTCAAAAAAAATCATGCTTTTAGAAATTTATAAAATGTTTCCATTTGATAAGACAAATGTTCGTACTTTCAAAGAAATTTTCCAAAGCCAACCGAAAAAACAGTGTGATGTGGTGTCCAGCCTGCTGCAGTGTTCCGAGTCGCTATAGTGTTTAATGGGTATGACATAAACATTTAGAGCCTACGCACTAAATGGAGCTCAATGGGCCTGCCCGGTCGCTCCCGCTTATGCGGTAGGATGACAATTCGACGCAAAGAGTGTAGTATAAGAAGCCTCATGCCACGCCCCCTTGCCAGGTAGCCTCACAGATTCGACATGTCCGTGACACTCCAGCCCATACTACCTCAAGATTAATGTGCCTACCTACTAGTCAAATTTCCATCAAAAAAAGAAAAGAAAACCTACTAGTCAAACACCCCTAAAAACTGCTAGTCAAACTCCAAAGAAAGGTCCTGCCCAACGGGCATCAGATCTGGCCAGGGGCTTGCTTGGCAATCCGACGACCACCAGATCACTCTTCCTTGGATCTGGACGGACACAAGGCCACATATTCAAAGAGAAATGCTTTCGTTTGTTATAAAAAATATTATGCAAAACTAAAGCTTTTGAAACTTGACTCTTTGATTTCTCATCTTTGTGCAGGCTACATATGGTCATATTATTTTACAAAAATTGGCATGGGCATGTTTGTTAATAATACCTATGTACTTGATTTTTTTTAAATAAAGCTTAAGAATATAATTTTTTTTACTTTGTCCTACAAGGTGGGTACACCGGAATCCAGGATGATGCTTGCTGAAAAAGCCTCGGCTTGAACAAGCCGATTAGGTGGAGCTCCGACGTAGATTCCTGCCAGCTCCTTGGGGCAGCGAGGGTATGATTTTTCCCTGTGCGTACGTGACAGCAAGATTTGATGTCAGGTTCTACAGATCAATTCAAGGATTCAACGGTGACGGCTGTGGCTCCAGGGTGCTGGTTCTTAGGAGTGCATGCACCAAGACTTCCCGGATGTCATCGACAAGGTCAACCCGGCTCTAGTATACGAGTGGCGATAGTGGGGCGTCAGCAGTTCATTGTGGCGACCGCAGTGATCATTCGATGGTACATAGCCCTCTATGTGATTTTAATTATAGTTGAGGTACTTTATACTTTTAATATATCTTTATTCAAATAGATATGTGTCCTTTTTGAAAAGGGACAGCTTCGCCCATTTGTTTCACACACTGAGATGTGACCTTTTAGGTGTGTGACGAGTTAAGGCTACGTATGCTAGGCTACGTATGCAATGATCTCAATTGATATGTATGAACAAATATTGGTGCGTATTTCTTAGTATCCGAGCCTAATTTGATTAGATGATCTATTACCCTTCAAGAGCATGGGGCAGTGCTGCTCATTAATACCCGTACGATTTTGTATTCGGTGGAGAATTTGTCCAACAACATGTTGATTGTTTTGTAATCGTTCGGTCTGTATTGAAAAACACTTCCCAGTTCCATCACCAGTCAGTACAAACACAGCGGGCTTGCATAATTGAGTAGTTATTAAGCAGTGGAACGTTTTTATACTGCCAAGTGCCTGTATATTTTCAAGACCAACACAGAGTCCTGGTTTTCTATTCAGTCAAAGCAACACAAAGTCTTTGTGCAGCTGAGTCGTATTAACTAATTCATCTCAAGGTACTTCTGGCAAAAGGCAGAACACATGGCTCGATGAGCAATGTCAAATAAAATCGACGAGCATCATGCGGACAGCAGCAAGCTTGGCTGGCATCACAATGCATGGGTTTACCTACTGCCATATACAAATGCATCGTCTTGTTTGTTGGGCCGCCATCAGCTAAACCAAAGCAGCACTTGCGTATGTTATTGAGACCTTGGAAATTCGGAAGATTTCCTGGTCATGACCACCAAGTAATCGTACAATGGTTGCAAAATCAAATCCTCGTGAACAGGCAAAAGGGATTACATACGACGGTTTTGATCAACGTATGGCGCTTTCAGATATCCAGACGGTTCTCTTCCGGAGAGAGTTGGCGCCAAGACATGAGCAATTGCTCTCTGACCAGGTGTACATGAAAGGCCTTCTCACCCTCGTAGAGACGAAGGCTAATATTTTTTGAGTTGAAGCAACCAAATCATCATTGTCACCGCCGACCGAAACAAGAACTCTAAGATTGCGATCAAGAGCACGGAGCATAGAGTGGTGACGCAGAACGATGTGTCGAGGGTGTTGATTGTGTGCTTGTTCAACACATATTTCCTTCCAGCTTCGGCGAGCATGTAGGTCCGATCAATAATATGCTAGCCAACGAGAACTCTCTCTTGTACAGGGAGAAATTAGTGACATCAAATATTACTACGGCGTCGGGTTAAATGCGAAAACTGCTATTTCCTGTTTCGAGTTATGAACTGTGATTTCCACCGTGTCCGTGAGATGCAGCCTGCCACCGCGCATCACGGACACATGTGTTGGCTTTTTTTATTTGCGGGTGACGTTATGCGTTATGCATCATGATATTCGTTCTGCTTCTTTTCTTTGATGTACAGGATGTGACGCGCCATGGACCCTGCACACCAATGACCTCTCCACGACGTACATTTTCTTTTGTGCGTTCTAATGAAACTATGCGAGCTTGAAACAGGGCAGTTTGCCCGTCCACAAAAACCCAAAGGACCCAATATTACTCATACATACTCCCTCTATTGCAAGGAATAAGGTGCACGCATGCATCTCAAAATTCATTTTGACCAGAAACTAGACCAATCAAATATTGTTTATATGTGATAAAATCATACCATTAAATTTATATTTGAAAAAACATTTTAAAGGTATAATTTTGGAGTCACAAAACTATATATTAGTCTTATTTATGATCAAAGATAAATTTTGTGGTGCATCTTTGCCTTACATTCATTGGAATGGTGGGAGTGTATGTTTCACATGGCGTCATGTCCCATGATGTCATTTGCAAATGAGAGAAAAAGGGCTCCACTCCGCTTTGTACAAAGCAGCTAGCTTACGAGGTCAGAAAATTCGAGTGGGTCATGTGCTTATTTCTGGATATACTACTGCCACCATTCTGGCTTATTTGTTCCCTTGTATTTAGGGTCATAATTTGACCATGATTTTAACTAATAAAATATAAGTTATATGTAGAAAAAATAATATCATCGTAAGCTATGTTCAAATACGAATTCAACAATACAAATTTTTGTGACATGCATTAACATTTTAATAGTTAAATCTATAGTTAAACTTTGACATAAAATATGAAAGGGGACCAATAAACCAGGATACTACATACCAGCCCGATCTGACAAAATATCGATGACAAGGACTCCCGGTCCATTGCTCTTTAAAATACTTGCACTTAGTAAAATTGTTAGTTTGGCTTGACTGGGGCTAGATGACTGAATAAAAAGGACTCCCGTTCCATTGGTCTTTAAAATACTTGCACTTAGTAAATTGTGTTTGTTTGGCTTGATTGGATGTAGACGACTGAATAAAAGACAAGGACTCCCGGTCCATTGGTCTTTAAAATACTTGCCCTTATTAATGTCGCTACTGCTTCATTACTTCTCTGCACCGACTTCGTCTGCTCCAATACTTGCCCTTTAAAATACTCCCGGTCCACTACTTCTCTGCACCGACTTCGTCTTCAACACTTACCATGTTCGCTACTGCTTCATCATTGTCGACGGATCGCCCGATGACACCGGTGGCTCTTACGTCTGAGGGAAGCTCTCCCCTTCGGCGTAGTAACCGTCACCCCGTCTCCGTTGACGGTTCTTCTCCGGCCGACGAACATGCTATGGACAAGGCAATGCGACGTCAGGCTGCACGTAATTTGGACACCGTTCCAGGTAACTTATCCGCAAAATCTTTTCTTTCCTTTTCAGATTCACGTATTTCTTCTAGCTTAAAGAATGTTGGTTGCTCTATTGGAAAGAATGATAATGAAATTAATTTATCGGTTGGGGTGCTTAAACATATGGAGATTGACCGATTAAAGGTTTCTTTGAAGTGTAATGCCTCCATACCTAACCCCGAAACCGAGGAGGAGGATGAAGCATATGCCAAATATGATGGTCCGCTTATATCCCACTTGGTTGGTGAGGTTACCGATGTTGGATTGGATGACGCAAGACCTGGGTCCATGTTTTGTGACATCACAACGTCCTCGCGGAAATCTAAATCACACACCTCTAAAAAGAAACAAAAACCACCCAAGAAGGCGAGGAATTCCACACCAATCTGAGTTTCCCCATGAAAGGCATGTTTTGGAATAGCAGAGGTCTCTCGGACTTGGCTAAACATAAACACGTCGGTGATTGTGTAAGGGAACATGGATTGGATTTTGTGGCAATTTCCGAGGCTGGTAAGTGTGATTTTCGCCCGCATGTCCTCGATCACCTATCAGGTGGTTTCGACTATGCATGGCATAGTCTAACAGCTCGTGGAAGGTCTGGAGGAATTCTTTTTGGTATTCTGACAATAGTCATGGACTTGTTGGCCTTTTCAATCGGTGAATTTCATATAAAATATCACCTAAGAAACAGAGCTGACAATTTTACATGGACTCTAGTCGCAGTCTATGGGGCTGCCCAAGATGAGCATAAACCGGCTTTCCTTCGGGAATTGGTAAACCTGGCGAAGGATAACCCGTACCCAATGCTTATTGGAGGGGACTTCAATATCCTTAGATACCAGGAAGAGAAAAATAATGACCGTTTAGACACTCATTGGCCCTTCCTATTCAACGCTGTGATAGACAGTTTGGATCTTCGGGAGGCGAGTATGTCGGGGCGTCAGTTCACATGGGCTAATAACCGATCTGTGCCGACATATGAGAAGCTTGATAGGGTACTCATGGATACCGAATGGGAACTAAAATTTCCTCTGGTAACCGTACGAGCCCTAGAGCGTATCGAGGCGTTATCGGATCATGCACCCATCATTCTAGATTCTAAATCTACGAACCTAGCTGCACGTCGTCCTTTCAAATTTGAATTGGGATGGATGCATCGGGAAGGATTTGTAGACATAATCAAGAATGTTTGGGAGAGGCCTGTTGTTGGTCGTACGCCTATTCACAGATGGAACTTTAAAATGAGGGCCATGAGGCAACACCTCACTGGATGGGCGAAACATACCAACGGGATATATAAAAAAGAAAAACAACGACTCTGTACCATCATTGATGACCTCGACAAAATTGCTGAGAAGCGCACCTTATCTCAACAAGAGATTGAATTGAAAAATCAATCTAATGAGAAGGTTGCACGTCTTTTGCGAGAAGAAGAGATCAAATACTACCAAAGATCCAAAGCTGATTTCATTCTGATGGGTGATAGTAATACAAGATACTTCCAATTGGTCGTCAATGGGCGGCATAGGAAGAAATGTATTTACAGTCTCCAACAAGATGAGGGGCGGATCGAAGGTCAGGAGGAGCTCAAAAAGTATATCACCAACTACTACAAATCTCTATTCGGGGCGATCGCCGAAGGGAACTTCACCCTTGATGAGACCCGAACAGATGATATCCCAGAAGTCACGACTGAAGAAAACGATATCCTTACATCACCATTCTCTGAAGAGGAGGTGAGAGCTGCGGTGTTCCAAATGGAACATAACAAAGCTCCAGGTCCAGATTGTTTTCCCGCAGAATTCTATCAGAATTTCTGGGATATAATCAAGTCTGACCCAATGGAGTTGTTTAATTGCCTTCATGCCGACAAACTTGACCTATTCAGACTTAATTTTGGTGAGATTGTCTTGTTGCCGAAGATTAAGGAGGTTGAACGGATCCAACAGTTCACACCCATATGCCTCCTTAATGTCAGCTTCAAAATTTTCACCAAAGTGGCTACGAATAGGTTAAAATCGGTAGCTGACCATGTTGTCCGGTCATCTCAAACGGCTTTCATGCAAGGAAGAAATATACTTGATGGCGTAGTAATCCTGCATGAGACCGTCCATGAGATGCACAAAAAAACATGAGTGGAGTAGTATTCAAGATCGACTTTGAAAAAGCCTATGACAAGGTCAAATGGTCTTTCCTCCAACAGGCCCTAAGGATGAAAGGTTTCTCCGATAAATGGCGCGAGTGGATCCATAATTTTGTAACTGGAGGTAGTGTGGCCATCAAAGTCAATGATGATGTAGGCCATTACTTCAAACAAAAAAAGGATTACGGCAAGGTGACTCCATGTCTCCAATGTTATTTAACATTGTCGCTGACATGTTGGCTATTCTGATCGAGCGCACCAAGCAGGACGGCCAGATTGCAGGAGTAGTGCCACACCTTGTGGATGGTGGTCTCTCTATTCTGCAATATGTCGATGACACGATTCTCTTTATGGAACATGACCTGGACAAGGTTCGAAACCTTAAACTCTCGTTGTCAGCGTTTGAGCAAATGTCGGGTCTTAAAATAAACTTCCATAAAAGTGAACTTTTCTGCTTTGGAGAAGCCACTCAGGCGGCGGCCGAATATGCTGACCTGTTTGGTTGCGCACATGGCCAATTCCCGATTAAATATTTGGGAATACCGATTCATTATCGGCGTCTAACCATTGCGGAGTGGAAGCATGTAGAGGAGCGGTTAGAGAAACAATTGAGTAGTTGGAAAGGCAAATTGCTCTCAGTTGGAGGACGGCTGGTTTTGTTAACTCTGTTCTCACAAATATGGTTCTCTATATGCTTTCTTTCTTCCAACTCTCAAAAGGGGTGTTGCAAAGACTGGACTATTTTAGATCCAGATTTTTTTGGCAAGGAGATGATGAAAAGAAAAAATATAGACTGACCAAATGGAGTGTGGTTTGTAGGCGGAAAGACCAAGGTGGCCTTGGAATTCATGACTTGCAAATCAAAATGAGGCCCTACTTAGTAAATGGTTGTTCAAACTTCTTACTGAGGATGGTGTTTGGCAAACCATGCTGCGCAATAAGTATCTAGGCCAAAAGGCAGTGTCTCAGGCATATTGGACACCAGGCGACTCGCACTTTTGGGCTGGCCTAATGGCGGCAAAGAAACATCTCTTTTGCTTTGGGTCTTTCGCGATAAGGGACGGGTCAGAGGTTCGTTTCTGGGAAGACATCTGGCTAGGCAATGCTAGTCTTCGAGAACAATATCCAGCCCTGTACAACATTGCTTGCGAAAAGAATAATACTATTGCGCAAGTGCTCAGTTCATCCCCACCCAATATTTTGTTTAGGCGGGATTTAATTGGCCCCCAACTTATGTCATGGCACAATCTTTTATCCCGTCTAGATTCAATTAATATTAGACAAGGCCGGGATGTGTTTTGCTGGAACCTTACTACATCAGGGTCATTCACAGTAGACTCTATGTATCGTGCACTCATGCATTCTGAGGTACCGGTGAGTAACAACAAGAAAATCTAGAAGTCGAAGATTCCACTAAAAGTTAAAATCTTCATGTGGTATCTTCGTAGGAGAGTTGTTCTAACCAAAGACAACCTCGCACGACGCAACTGGCCAGGGAGTAAGAAGTGTTGTTTTTGTACTCATGAAGAGACAATCAAACATCTCTTTTTCCAATGCAAGTTTGCACGTACTACGTGGTCAATCATCCAAATAGCGTCAAATTTGTATCCGCCCACAAGTGTCGCCAATATTTTTGGTCATTGGTTGGACGGTATTCCAAATAGATTCAAAACGCTAATACGGGTGGGAGCATACGCCTTACTATGGTCGCT
Source organism: Triticum aestivum (assembly GCF_018294505.1). Taxonomy (NCBI): domain Eukaryota; kingdom Viridiplantae; phylum Streptophyta; class Magnoliopsida; order Poales; family Poaceae; genus Triticum; species Triticum aestivum. The sequence continues at coordinate 11,770,639 of NC_057799.1, read as the reverse complement.
TTGGCTATGTAGAAATGATTTGGTTTTCAATGATAAAAATGCTTCTCCTTTGCAGGTTATTTTCCGTTGTACGCACTCGCTTCGTACGTGGTCTACGCTACAACGAGTGGAGTACCAACTGCTGTTCAAGGCGGTGTGTACGCGGTTGGAGCAGGTGGCTACAGTGGTTTTTACTCAATATGGGTGGCAGCATAATCTCCGGATCGGTCCATCATCCCTTGCGACATAGGCATAGTGTCGGTCTATAGGACTACTATCGCCGATTTGTCGTTTTTTTCCATTCATTTTGTCAGACTTTCCGTGTTGGGCTGTGTGCATCCTAGTTATGCAGAGGCCGGGTGTTACTCATAATGCTTTGTATCCGCTTGATGCTATCATTTTGAGATAATAAAAGCGCTTTTTATCGAAAAAAAACTTAACCACTCAATTATGCAAGCATGGTGTGTTTGTCGTGACTGACAAGCCAATATAATGACTCATCGATCCCCTTAATTAGTTTAAGACTTCCGCAAATAAAGGTGAGTTGTATGCGGCCTTTGTGTAGCATCGTGTAGACCGTGAACGTCCCAATCAAGCCAAACAAACAAATTGGCCGGCATCACGACATGTTACTCACTTTTCTGCAAGAACGATAAATTACCTATTACTAAATATACAAACGCATTGTCTTATTTGTTGGGCCGTCAGCCAACAAATGGTGACTCAGATGCATTGTTGTGACGTTAATTCCAACGCATTCTTGGTCACATGTAAGACAAATATACACGTCATTCAAATTGGATCAAATTACGTATGGTATACATGTCATCTTTTTTAGAGAAGACTTGACTTAAGCGTAACCCAAACCTTATATTCCTAGGGGCACGCGGCGGCGCACACATGCATGCGGCCACCCGATTAGAGCAACTCCAACGGGCCGATCTAAACGGACGCGCGCTTTGTCCGTTTGGGCGCGTCCGCATTTTAAAATGGGTCAGCTTGACCGCCCAATGGGGAGGCCGATCCAAATGTGCCGCCGTGGAAAAAAATGACAAGTTGCACGAAATAAACATAATTAAACATAAAGTGGCCGGTCAAACGCCGGCCAAAGTCCACCTAAATCTAATAAACATTAAGTGAAACATTAAAAAAAGGCTGCGCCCGCCTGCTGCCGCCCCGCACGCTGCCCTAGACGTCGTCGGCCTTGCCCTTGCCCTTGCCCTCGACGCCGCCGTCGTCGGTGAGGTCGATAAAGACCGGAGCAGGGCAGCCCACCCGAACGTCGCCTGGTACGCTGCCAGGGCAGCCTCCTGGCGGCAGCATTGCTACAAGCCGCGCGCGCTCCTCCTCCTCCTCCTTGAGCCGGAGCGCCTCCGCGTCAGCTTGGAGCACGGCCTCATAGCGCATCTGCTCCTCGCCGTCGGCCTGCTCCTGGCGGAGCCAGTGCTCCTTCCATCGCTCGAGGTGGGCCGCCTCCTCCTCCGGCGCCGCGGCGAAGTGGACGGGAGGCGCGCTCACCCGCTCGTGGTACTGGCCCGTCCACGAGTAGGCCTCCTCCGGCCAAGTGGGTGGAGGCGGGGAGCGCTTATGCGTCGGCTCCGGCTCCGGCTCCAGCTTGGGCTGGATGGGCGGCGACGGTGGCGGTGGCGGCATGAAGAGCGGGGTGTGGACGGAGTCCCCCGCCGCCGACAGGGCAAGGGCTTGCTCCAGCCCATCACAGTGCGCGTCCTCCTCGAGGCGCCTAGCCTCCAGCGCGTGCTGCAGGGCCTCCTCGAGGGCGGCTTGGTACTCCGCCTCCTCCTCCATGTCCTCCGGCTCTACCTGCGGGGGCGGCGGTGGGAACGGCGGCGGGACGGCGTCGACACCCAAGCGCCGTTGCTCCTCGTGTTCGAGGGCGAACCACGCCTCCCAGTTGGGGGAGTCGGCGGCGTACTTTGGCAGCCGATGCTGCTCCGGCGTGAGCTGCGCGCGGCGCCTGCGCACCTCGTCGTCGTGCGCCGCTGGGTACGCGGAACCGCCGGCACCGGGATCCGCTGCGGATCCAGATGCCAACGGTGCGGCAGCTTGACATCGGGGTACGGCAGTGGCTGCCTGTACTCCCAGTGCCACCGCGCTTGGTGCACCGGGATGTGCAGGCGCCGGCGACCAGGTCGGAAACGCGTCGCCGCCGGAGGAGGAGGGGGAAGGGGAGCACGGGAGGACGAGGCGCCGGGGGTGCCTTGCCCTTGCCCTTGCCATTGCTGCTGCCGAAGAGGCCCATGGGCGCGCTAGGGTTTGCGGTCGCCGGCGAGGAAGCAAAGGGAGTGGTGGGGGGCCAGATGTGGACGGGAGAAGTGGATGAGGCCGACCCCACCGCACGCGTGGTTAAAAAAGGACGCTTCCACTGGCTGACGCGTGGGCCCGCTGTCGGTGGTCGTCATAAATAAGACGACCGGTGGTGGTTGGGTGGCCGCCAGGTGGGGACGTGGCGGACGGCGAGGAGACGCGCGGCGCGTCCGCGCCGACGCATTCCAGGCACAGTTTTGGGCCGGCAATGGGTTGGCGCGGACGCCAGGCGGACACGATTTGAGTCTGGGTCGGCGCGTTGGGCCGCCACTTTTGTCCGCGCCGACCCAAACAGACGCCGGCGGACGAAATGGGTCGCCCCATTGGAGTTGCTTTTACTTCTATATTCAAAAGGTTTTTGGTCATTTGCATGTGTTTTACATGTCATGCATGCATGTAGCTTTTGGCAGAGTTGCATGCTCCACATCCCACCTTTCATTTTTTTTAATTTCTTCTCCAAATTTTAATTTATTATGTCTTTTTTAACAAAATGTCCAATTTAATTTTCATGTGCATGTTTTTGAATCTTGTGACAAGGAAAAAAAGCACTCTTGAATACATTTTGAGAACTTCTAAAATTTTACTAAGTTCTAAATATTTAAACTTGATAGTTGTAAAATTAAGTTTTTACCAAGTTTCATTTTCTTTCAAGGATTAGGGGTTAGGGTAAGTGTTTTGGGATTTGGGCTTATATTTTAGAGGTAAGAGGTTAGAGGTTAGGGTTTAGTGTTTAAGTTTTACTTTCTGAAACTTGGTGAATTTATCATTCGTTTATATCAAGTTTTAGTAGTCGAAACTTGGTGAATTTTTTCAAACTTTTCAAAACGTATTCAAAAGATATCTAGTTTCAAAGCCCCCATCACAAGGAACACAAATATACAAACGAAATATGAATTGGACTTTTGGTCCAAAAAGATATAACAGATACAAATTTGAAAGTAAGAAGAAAAACATGTGAGATGGGGTGGGTGGAGTATCACTCTTTGCCAAAAGCTGCCAAACACTACATGCATAAACCACGCCCGAAGTAATTAAGCCCTAAGCACATGCACACATACTTGAGTTTTGATGCCATCATGTGGCCCAAAATGTCCATGTCGTTGCATGTGCGTGTGATAAATCGCCTCTCCCAAACCTACACAAAGAAACAACAAATGGTTTTTTTAATATATAGATGGTTAATTCTTTCACCTTATTACAATTTAAGAGGATCGATGATTTCAAGTGTACTTGATATGCATGTTGCTTGAAATTTACTTTTATGGAAGCAAGTAAGCATAGGTTAACAGGAAATCGGTTCGTCATAACACTTGGATTTGATTAAGAAGCCAGACCATGACTAGCAGCTGAAACGGTAGCCACATGGAGTATTGTCTTGTGAAAGATAAAAGAATAAAGCCTTTGATATATCAATGTAAAGATATGACATATGACATAAATGATGGCAAAACAAAGGGAGAACATTATCTTTTTAGTCGCAAGGAGAGAATAATTCAAGACATGTGCATTACTATTTTTCACGCCCCGTACATAATGGATTATTATCAGCACACTACCAGATGACTTTGAGATGAATGCAGATGCTCATCAAGTTGAACCTAAGCACTTTGAGATTAATGCAGATGCTCATCAAGTTGAAGCTAAGCACATGGGGTGTTTGAGGTCAGTGGCGGAGCTAGAACTTTTGTGAGGAATCGGAGAACAACATATAAATTAGGACCACACAATCAACTGTTTGACTACACAACATACAAAATAACACCGAACAATCGGGTATTCGAATACAAAACATAAAAAATGACACCAAACTTTTGAATCTCAAGTCCACATTAATAATAAAGTGAAATTGTGAATACAGTAGTCATAGAGAGGTAGCTTCAAAGTAAACTAATAAGCAATGCATTAATATTTAGTTTCGCATAAAAAATAAAGTTGAGAACTGAACTCACTATGTTGCTGCACAACTATCACTACTAGGTAAAACCCTATACACAGAATCTTAGCAGCAGCGCGGCTCAAAAAGAGGCGCTACTGCTAATTAGCAGTAGCGCGGGTGTGCAAAACACGCTACTGACAAGGGGTTAGCAGTAGCGCGCGGTATAACCCGCGCTGCTACAAATATCGACCGACAGTGTCCACAAACCTACATTTAGCAGCAGCGCGTTGTCGCGAGCCGCGCTACTGCTAAAGCTGTAGTAGTAGCGCGGTTTTTCTGAGGTCGCTGCTACTAATTTTCAAATTGGGCACACTGTTGGTCCCGATTAGCAGTAGCGCTTGTGCGGAAAGCGCGCTGCTGCTACTTTCTTATCAGCAGCGCGTTTTACGTCCCGCGCTACTGCTAAGCCGCACCAACCCACCACCTTTCCCCACCCGTCCTCCCCTCACCCATCTCCTCTCTTCCCTTTCCCCTACCTCCCACATCCTCCCACTCTCACTCTTCTTCTTCCTCAATACTTCTCCCCCATTACTCTCCCACTTCTACCTACCTTTCTCTCTCTTCATTACTCCTACCTAACTACGCCACCTCCATTAATGCATCTTCTTTCTCTTTTTCCTTCCCCCTCCACTAGTTGAAGTTGTCTCCTCCCAAATTAGCTAGCTAGGTAGATGTAGCATTTGGTTAAGTGACCTATTTGCCCCCTAACTAGATCTATCTTTGTCAAGAAGAGCTTTGTGCACTTTTGATCTTCCTACATCATCATCTCCACCATGTGCTCGATCTCGAGATAGAGGTGATTAAAATTTCATGCTTTTGCAAAATGGAAATATGTTTATGTGTGTGTGATATGTTTATGGAAATTGTGTGTGTGGCATGAGTTGACACCAAATTGTGCTTTTGAGTTGCCTATGTTTTGCTGAAATGTCGGTTTATTTCCGTTTCGACGAATTCCGGGCAAACTCTAGATCTATATATGTCCTATTTTTAAGGAAAGTCATGCCGAATTTTTGTATGACTTTGATGCATGCACGCATTTTTATAATCAATTTGTTTATTATTACCGTGCAGAGTTGACGATGGTCAGTGGAACGATGGTGGATAGGTGGTTGCGGTTGGCGGTGCAGGACATGAAAGAAAATAACCGGACAGAGGTTTTATGTCCATGTCAAAAATGCAAAGGAATAGTTTGGCTCGACCCCCATGACGATGGTCGTGTCGAAGCGCACCTGCTCATGACTGGTTTCATGGATGGCTATACTCGGTGAATAATTGAAGATGAGGATGACGATGTTGAGGACGCCGACGGGGCAGGCAATAATGACACGGGGCAAGACGAAGAGATGATCGATAATGGCGGCGGGGAAGAGGTCGGACATGGCGGCGGAGAAGGGGCCGGACATGGCGGAGGAGAAGGGGCCGGACATGGCGGCGGAGAGAACGACATGGACTCCATGCAGCAGAGTTCGTCGGTACTAAGTTCAATCGTGCGGGACCCTCATGTTCTAGCATTGCTTCGCAAGGAGACGAGTACTGAGAGAGCTGCTTCTAGAGAGGAGGCTAAGCTGGAGCAACTGGTGGTAGACTCAAACACTCCATTGTATGATGGTTGCAATCCTGAGGTGACCCGCTTGAGTTTCACGCTCCAACTCCTGAAGATGAAGGCTAAAAACAAATGGACCGACACTAGCCTCGATGAGCATCTCAAGTACCTAAAGGATGTTCTTCCCGCGGGGAATCTATGTCCTACTAGTGTTGATGAGGCCAAGAAGATCGTGTGCCCTCTTGATCTGCCACACGTTAGATACCATGCATGCATCAACGATTGCATAATTTATCGGAAGGAGCATGCGGAAAAAACAAGCTGTCCGGTGTGCAATGCTTACAAGAAGGCCGGGAAGAAATGTCCCCAGAAAGTTGTATGGTACTTACCGATCACTCCCCGTCTCCAGCGGTATTTTGTAGATCTCAAGGAAGCAAAGCTAATGCGCTGGCACGCGGAGAGGAAGAAGCCCGACGATGGAGATGATCTGAAGCTGAGACACATCAAGGATGGAAGCCAGTGGAGAGCGTTGAACAGCTTCTATCGGTATTTCGAATGTGATGCAAGGAACATCGTGCTCGGCGCGTGTACCGATGGCATGAATCCGTTTGGCAACCAGAACACCAACCATAGCACATGGCCCGTGTTTGTATGGATGTACAACCTCCCCACGTGGTTGTGCATGAAGTCGAAGTACATTCACATGAGCATGCTTATTCAAGGGCCGAAACAACCAGGAAATAATATTAATTTATATCTGGAGCTACTTCAAGAGGAGTTAGACACGTTATGGAAAACACTGGCCAAGACATGGGATGCCAGCAAAGGCGAGTATTTCTACATGAGAGCCGCGCTGATCACGACGGTGCAGGACTATCTCGGTTACGGATATGTCGCAGGCCAGGTGTGCCATGGATATTGCGGATGCACGCAGTGCATGGATGATACGACGTCTCAGCAGCTAACGTCAAGGAAAGATGGCGGGTCTGGGAAAATCGTGTACATGGGGCATCGAAGATGGCTCGAACAGGACGACCCGTGGAGAAACCGTGGAGATCTATTCAATGGTCACGCTGAGCATCGAGGACCTCCACGTAAGCGGAGCGGTGCCGAAATCGATGAGCTGCTGAAAAACTGGAAGGAGTGCCCCGCGCCGGGAAAGACGATGAGAAAGGCGCCGGAGCCGCTGCTGAAGGTATGGAAGACGAGGTCTGTGTTCTGGGACTTGGAGTACTGGCACAAACTCGATACACCTCATTGCCTTGATCAAATGCATATCTGTAAGAATGTCCTTGAGAGCTTGCTCGCAACACTGATGAACATGCCGAATAAGACCAAGGATGGGCCGAAGGCAAGAAAAGACTTGCAAGATTTGAAAATCAGGGAAGATCTGCACATGCCGCCCCGTAAAATGTCAGACGAGACAGAGACGGAGACAGAGGCACGGGAGAAGAAGGGCAAGAAAATAAAGAAAGAGGATTATTGCCCCCCTTCTTGCTTCACCTTAAGTCAGGCTGAGATCGATCAATTCTTTAAGTGCCTTACCGGAGTCAAAGTTAGTTCCGGTTACTGTGGCAAGATAAGCAGATATCTAGACACGGACAAGAAAAGGTTCAGCAGGATGAAGTCCCATGACTGTCATGTGATGATGACGCAGATACTACCTGTTGCCCTTAGAGGGACAATGGACAAGCACGTCCATGACATGCTTATTGGTCTCTGCAACTTTTTCGACATTGTCTCTCGAAAGTCGATCAATGTGAAGCAGCTCTGAAGGCTACAGGAAGAGATCGTTGTGATACTGAATGAGCTTGAGATGTACTTCCCGCCCGCGTTCTTTGACGTGATGGTGCATCTGTGTGTCCATATTGTGGATGACATAATAGACCTGGGGCCGTCATTCCTGCACAACATGATGCCGTTTGAGAGCATGAATGGGATCATCAAAGGATCCGTTCGTAACATATCCCGTCCGGATGGAAGCATCGTCCAGGGCTATGTGACACAAGAGTGCATCTCTTTCTGCGAGAATTTTCTATATGGCCCAGACCAGCCGCCTGGTGTTAGTGTTGGTTTGCCCGTTAACAAGCACGATGGGAGGCTCGAAGGAGAAGGTCACTGCAACGGTCGCAGGGAACTGCACGTGGCATACTCAGATCGACGCAGCGACTTTGACAGAGCAAACTTGGTAGTGCTACAACACCTAGACGAGGTAGATCCTTTCGTGGCGCTGCACAAAGAAATTATCGCAAAGAAGTATCGTGACCGGGGGGTATGCAGGATGGACACCGAAGTTACTAGAGAGCAGAACTCCACTTTCCTGCATTGGTTCAAAGAGCATATTATTGCTAATCCCCGGAGGAGGGCTCTAAGGACGGATTGCTCATATACGCCTTAGCACATGGCCCCTCGCCCAACCTCGTAACCTATCAGGCATATGATATCAATGGATACACGTTCTACACGGAGGCCAAAGATATGGACAGTGATGATCAGAACTCAGGGGTGACGATGGAATGCATGACCGACAGCGACAACGGCGCAACTGAACGATTTTATGGAAGGGTCGAGGAGATCTGGGAGCTTGACTACTCTGGACTGCACAACACGACGATGTTCCGTGTCAGATGGGCTAAGAATGTCGAAAGAGAAAACCGGATTTTCACTACCATGACTATACCCGACGCCAAGAGCGCTACCGTGAACGCTATCGCAAAAAAGAGCCATGGGTACACGCTAAGCACGTGACACAATGCTTCTTCATAACCGACCCGCGCAATCCCAGCCGTGTTGTCGTGAGGAGAGGCAAAAGGAATATCATTGAAATGGATGGAGTCGCCAACGAGGAAGACTATGATCAGTATGGCAACCCAATGAGGGAAGATGACGATGATGATGAAGTATACGTCAAAAGAAGAATCAATACTACATTACCTAAGAAAAATCGTACTCCATGGAAAAGGCAAAGTCACAATGAGGGGCTCAATTATTCTTTGACGAACAAGAAGGGAAAGAAGATGACTCAAAAACGAAAACGTCAACGCTGAGGAACCGTATGTTATCGGTTAAATGATGTAATATATATATATATGTTCCTATTTTGTATACACACTTAGCCATTATTATGCATGGGTCCAATGATGTAATATATATATTCCTATTTTGTATACATATTTAACCGTCAAATGATGCAATATATATCGCCTTCCCTTCGTTCACTGCTCTCGGAAAATAAAGTGAGAGAAAATAAAGGAAAAGAAAAAGGAAAACTGGTTATAGTAGTAGCAGTTTACTGAAAAAGAGCTACAGCTAGTCAAGCTAGCAGTAGCAATTTCCATATAAAACCGCTACAGCTAGTCAAGGTAGTAGCAGCACGTTTGTTCTAAACACGCTACTGCTACGTCCACTTAACCCAAAATCCTCGCTCTCCCTGCTTCATCCCGCCTCTTTTTCCCCCCAAATCCCCACTCTCTCTTCCCCCGTCGCACCACCGCGCCCCGGCGCTCGCCCCCGACCCTGCCCCGGCGCTCGCTCTCGACCCGGCCCCCGACCCCGGCCCTCGCCGCCGACCCCGACGCGCCACGCCTCCCTCCTCTGCTTCCTCCCCTCCCAACCTCGGCCGTCGTCGGGCCTGCCTCCTCGCCCCTGCACCCTCTTTAAACCCCCCTCTCTCTCTGCTAGCTAGGGTTCTTCGGTTAATTTACTTAGGTTTTAGTTAGGGCAGTAGGTTAATTAGGTTATCTATTTAGTTATGAATTTAGCTAGGTTTTAAAATAGGACAGAAATTTAGGGTTAAGCAATTGTAGTTAAAAGAAATGGCAGCATTTAAGCAATTGTCCAAATCAACATCCCTTGTTAAAGCAAATTTAGGTAGGCTGAATTTATATGCAAATTTGAACTGGACATATGATATGTGGACATGTCATGTTTTAGACATGTCATGTTTGGAATTTGGACATGTCATTTGGACATGTGATGTTTTGGTTCAATTTTGGTAAATGATCCAAGTGGCCTATGTTACACCGGAATGTTGATTCATTTCCATTCCGGTGAATTTCAGGCGCTCGATATGTCCATTTTTTAGCAAAGGTCATGCCGAAATTTTCCGTGAATTTTGGCATGATTTGTGCTAGATAGTAGGCATATCGAGTGCTGCCACATAGATTTCTTTTTTATGTCATTTCTCAATTTTTCATACTTTTATAAATAAACGAGGAGACTTAATCATAGAAAACATGTCGAACAACGAAGAAACTGGGCCTTCTAACCAAGATGCAGACGAGATGGATTATGAGGGTGAACAAGAGTACCTCGACTATTTGACTGCTAAGCCCTGTCCATGATTCTAGAGGAAAATCCGGCACTTACGAAAGAGGAGTTTGAAAAGTTCAAGGACACTTGCGCTACCGAGGCAGCCAAGGCTAAGGCTGCGAAATTCAAGAGCCTTCAGCAAAGGAACACGGCGAAGCATCGCCTCGGAAGCTGTGGCTACCTTGGTAAAAGGCCCATATGGGATAAGGAGGACGCGGAACGTGAAGCCGCGGGTCTCCCAGACCCCTTCGCGAAGTTCACCAACCCCTTGGAGTGTGACTTCATCAGGGCCCTCTACAAGTGGGACAAGGAAAAAAAAGGTTTTTTACACGGACCAGATCACGAGGAAATTGATTAGACTACTGGAGAAGCAACACCAGCTTGCAGCCGAAAGCCCTACTTCTCCGATGAGGCCCAATTGGGACACCCCTCTCAACCGGGCCTTGAACGAACTTAAGGGACTCCCTTTGGGCCAGCGGCCGCAATATGGTCGTGTGCACGGCGCTGGAGACGGCGCCACGTGGAAGGTGTTTTACAACGAGGGCCCGGAGGCCAAGAAGCAGAAAAAGAAGTTTAGTCAGGCGGACATCGACGCGAAGGTGAAGCTTGCGGTCGAGAAAAAAGCAGCTGAGGACGCGGAAAAAACAGCCGAGGAGAAAAATGAGTTGCTACAGCAGGCAGTCAATGCAGCTGTAACTGCCTACAGAAATGATTTCGCTACTAACTTGGTTCCAGCTATCATCAACTGGATGAAGGAAAATCCAGACAAGACGGTACATGATTTCCCGATGCCCAGTTTCGTCGGGAGCAACTCCATGAACAACAACAACAACACCGCACCATCACTTGCTCACGCAACCGGGCCTCCTCTCGCAGTGGCTCCCGCTCATAGCAGCCCGTCCTCAGTCTCTAGCGCGCTAGGTGGGCCTTCGTCTTTGGCTGAGCTCGACGCCGTCACGGTAATTACATGTCGCACCAACATATATATATAGAATATTCCATTTTCGTTGCCTTTCGGATGTTTTACGCCACAGACATATGTGTTTGCAGGGCGAAGAAACCCCGTGCAACATACTCTACTTGATCAAAGGCCAGAAGGTGGACGTGGGAAAGGGGATGATATTGAACCCCTTGAAACCCACGTTCCACAACCAGCCGATCCCCGCTGGGCACTTCAGGGTTAGCTTGTCCAGTGTGAAATCGGGGCACGAGGCTCTGCCTCCTCCAGTACAGCATGTGGGAGAGGACGACGAGACCCCGCCGCGGATTGGAAGTTGCAAGGGTTGGGTGCTGCTATGGCCGAAGAATCTTATTCGTCTGGAGCCGGCCGAGAGCACACCAATAACCACACATCAACAAGCATGTGCGGAGACCACCACCCCGCCTACGCAGTTACCAGCTCCTGTAGTGCCGAGTGAGAGCGGCAGACGACGTGATGAAGGGGGTGCAATAGTACTGGCTGATGTAATCGGTCCTGTAGAACAGAGAATGGATGATGAGACGGAGGTCGACCCTATGGGTTTCCTCAATACAAACGCATATGACTGTGACATAGATATGATGAGTCAACCATATGACAAATCGGGCTATCAGCATGGTAATGAGGATATGGATGATATGCCCGGGCAGGAAGGTCGTTGGAAGGATTGCAAAAAGTATCTCTTCATGAATTCCTCACAGGACACGCCTGAAGATGCCGCCTCAACACAGGCTCAACTAGCCGGTGGTCGTACAGTGCTTAGCCCGGGAACCCTGGGGCAGGGGTTAAGGAAGGGTCTGGATGGTGTGCCCAAGAAAAAGGAGAGGAAGAGATCGGGGAAGATAACTGCCTCCAAACAAGCCAGAGCACATAGCAGCCAGACGATGGATTCTGAAGAGCGTGTACCCGTGAAAGGTGCGGCCATGTTCCAACTCATGGGCGAGCCGATGCTACCGCCGAAACCGCTGGAGGCACTATCAGGGGATCTCAGGAGACCGCACGACCATGTGCTGTCGACTGAGAAAAGCCTACTAGCCTCAAAGGATCCAGGATATCCGACATACGCGGTTCGTGTGCCTGAGGGGAAGTGCTATGTCGAGACACGGCCCGCGGAGGTGTTCTTCCTGCGGTTTGACCATATCTTTGAGATGTTTCTGACAAGGCGGCTCGATTTTACAATCGTCCGCCTTTTTGCGCTACATATGAGCTCCGTCATGAAGAGTGAAGAAGTCTCGCAAACCTGTGTGGCGGATCCGTACTACATGCACGAGTCTTTCTTGAGTCTCGGCGACTTTGAGCGTGAAACTGCTAGGGACTACCTCCAAAACTTCATGCTACAGAATAAGGACCAGGAAATTGTCCTCGTGCCTTATCACCCAAAGTAAGTCAGTTCAGGACAACCCTTTCGTACATTTCAATCATTCCTTCTCGCTCATATGGGGAATAATTTGAGGTGTCTTTTCCCCGCAGCAACGGGCGCGCCGTCCTTATCGTTCTTTACCCGCAAGTCTCCCACGCCGTGTATTTTGACCCTTCCAGAGACTACGAGAAAAAGGACTACACCCACATAATAAATATTTTAGATGATGCTCTCCAAGGCTTCAGCATTAGAGGTGGCCACATGCAGATCAGGAAACAAAGGAACAAGAAGATGGGTTTCGCGCATAAAACTAACTTCTCCTGCATCCATGTCCCAAAACCAAGCAAGAAGGATGGATTCTACATCGTCCATCTCATGATTCAATTCAACACGGATCACCAAAAGCTTCTCATGACAAGCAGAAATGATGATCATATCCACAAGTGGCTAGAATCTCATGGAGAAGCGGATTATAAACTTAGAGATGACTTCTTTCGCATCCAAAGGGACATTGCGACGATCATCATGAAAGAAGTCGCTTGTTCCACCACGGCCCTATATCGCGAGCTGACGTCCGAACTCGCATAGGCATGCAACGTCTAGACCTCACGCCGTTCAAGAAGCTAGGGTCCATCCTCGATGATATGGAAGGACGGAACTTCTAGTGATTTATGATGCCGATGATGATGATATGTGTCGGTTGAACTTGTATACTTTTTGTAGCGATGAAACTTTGTGATGTCCACGGTCCCTGCCAAACTTGCGTAACGCTACTTTGTTAGTTTGCGTACGATGACCTGCGTACCTCTAGTTAATTAGTTTGCGTACTGTATGTTGCGTCTAGTTGCTAACCCTTTCTTTTTCATGTTGCTCTAGTATATTTTGTTGCATATGATTGTACATCCTCTTCATGAAGATGCATCTCTAACAGGTACCTAGTTTCTTGATGGCGAGATGGAAGTGCTATGTCGTGTACAAAGGGAAGGTTCCGGGGGTGTACAACGAGTGGCCTGAGTGTCAGGCGCAAGTGAATGGGTTCTCGGGCGCCAGCCATAAAGGCTTCAAAAGCAGACAAGAAGCAGAAGCTAGTTACTTGAGGTTCACGCTAGCGCGAGAGAGGACTCGTAACCGCCTCCTCATGTACTGCATAGTTCCGCTCTCACTCATAGTAATAGCTCTTCTCGCGTATACCTTTGTTTAGATGGATGACGTTGTAGTTACAAGTATTCGAGACTTGCATGTATCGCTATTTTCGAGATGATGACAAGACACCACTTTGTGTTGGATAATGATTATGATGAGACTATTTGTATGTATATACTATGATTACATTTGTGGTCTCGCAGGCATTTGTATGTGTATCATGATGACATTTGTATGTGCTAAAGATTCTTCTATAAAGCCTGTTCAAATACAAAACAAATATGCAGAACAAAAAACAAAAACTATTAAAATTAGCAGTAGCGAGTGGAGAAAAGTTAGCAGCAGCGCGATAGTAGCAGTAGCGCGCACAAGAGAAGCGCGCTATAGCTATTAGCAGTAGCGAGCTCCACGGAAGAATGTTGCTGCTACACTTGTATATCAGTAGCGCGGGCGCGCACGCACTGCTGCTACGGGTTAGCTGTAGCGCCTTATTAGTAGCGCCGCCTCCCGCGCTACTGATATACCTAGAACCCGTGTTGCTGCTAGGCTTTTTCCTACTAGTGTATACTATCCAAATTACCATCCAAACATTCGAAAAGATACTAGAACACAAAAAAGAAATAAATTCACATAAATTGCGTGTACAGAACAAACCCCTAAATCAAAGGCTAGACTCAAGAAGTCATGATCATACTCGGCGGATAGGATTTTCCGTGAATGTGGTTCGCTAGGTAACTACTTGGGTCGATCATATATATGATTTTGAGCATATGCTCAATATTATTCGTTGCCGGTCCCAAAGCCCGGGAAGAGGAGGAGGGTCCAACCATATATAATTTGATAATTAATTGCAAACATTCATGCCTTTTTCAATATTACCATATTTTCCTTTTTCTAGTTAACTGCTTTTTCCCTTTTTGTTTGATGGGGTTGTCAGACTGTCTAAAGGGACTAAATTTGTTTGGTTTTAATGTCTAGTCTCTGATTTGTCCGGTTTTTAAGCTTACAAGCCAAAACTAGACCAAATATATTTCTTTTTCTATTTAGGAATTTTATAGTAATACTACTACGGAGTACTCTAGAAGATTAGCGGTCCATATTTGAAACTTTGGTGACAGTTGACAACGAAGTACTACGGAGTACATTTCCAGTATAAATGCAGAGGAAGCAGAGAGGAGGCAATTGCAAGGAGACCATCCAGTCATCCAGAGCCCAGGATACCTCGACGACGTCAGCCATGTCCGCCGCCTACGACCGCACGGCCGACCTCAGAGCGCTGGACACCACCTGCTCCGGCGTCCGCGGCCTCGCCGCCTCCGGCATCACGCACCTCCCCCGAATTTTCCGCGTCCCCGACCACCACCACGAATCACCGCCACCGCAAGTTTTCTTCCAAGAATCGCCCTCTTCACCGGCGTCCATTCCGGTGATTGACCTCGGTAGCCCCGACCGCGCCGCCGTGGTCGCTGCCGTCCGCCGGGCGGCCGCTGAGTGGGGATTCTTCCAGGTGACGGGTCACGGCGTGCCTCTGGAGTCTATGGCCGCGGCGACCGACGCGACGCGGGGATTCCACGAAGCCGACGGCTGCGAGGGCAGCGACAAGGCCAGGCTCTACTCGCGTGATCCTGACAAGGCGGTCAAGTACCACTGCAACTTCGACCTGCACCAGTCGCCGGTGGCGAACTGGCGCGACACGCTCTACCTCCGCATGGCCCCCGACCCGCCCGACCACGGCGAGCTGCCGGACAGCTGCCGGTGAGTGCTCTGCAGGTTCCCTAACTGTAATTCCTCCATGGAGATTCGATTACCTGCTTGAGAGTATCTGATGATTGCATGATTTTCACCGTGGGATTGGGAATGGAACCACCTTCACAGTTTCTATTGATGTGATATTTCTCATTGAAATGAAATAAGTTCTTGTTAAATCACACTAATTACTGTAGTAGGTTAATGAGATTTACTATTAATATATTTTATTTATCATAGATACTATTGCAAATATCATTTCTTGTCTTTCTCTGCGTTTTTATCACAGGAGCAATCTACAGGTAGTACTAATGGTTACTCCTTCCATTCCAAAATATAAGTCTTCTTAGAGATTCCAATTCGGACTAAATAGGGAGCAAAACAAGTGAATCTACACTCTAAAGTGCGTCTATATACATCCGAATATAGTCTTTATTAAAATCTCTAAAGGACTTGTATTTAGAAACGGAGGGAGTAGTTTATATCTCAATGGAGTATGTATTGTTAGTGTGAGTTCTTGACTATTGAAAACATGTCAAGAGCTAAAATTGTCCAGTGAAATTACTTCCCACCCCTTTTTGCTGTGAATTTTCAGTAAAGTTTATCTAAATGACCTGTTTCATAAAAAACATTCGGCGCTAACATGTTGATTTGCAGCGATGTGTTGTTTGAATACGCCAAGCAATTAAAGATGTTGGGGAAGACTTTATTCGATCTGCTCTCGGAAGCTCTTGGGCTCAAACCGAGCTACCTGACAGATATAGAGTGCAACCAAGGACAGGTGATAGTATGTCACTACTACCCTCCATGCCCCCAGCCTGAACTCGCCATCGGGACAAGCCGGCATTCAGACTATGGCTTCCTAACCATACTTCTCCAAGATGAAATTGGTGGCCTTCAAGTCCTCCATGATGACCGGTGGATCGATGTCACACCGACACCTGGAGCATTCATTGTGAACATCGGTGATCTCTTACAGGTATATATATTGTGATACTGTGATACATCTGATCCTGAAATATCTATTCAACATATGGGTGTCATGCTTGATCATTCTGAGCTGTTTTGTTTTGTTAAAACAATGTTCAGCTGGCCTCCAACGACGGGTTCAGGAGTGTGGAACATAGAGTTTTGGCGAAGAACGCTGCGCCGAGGGTATCCATCGCGTGCTTCTTCAGCACACAGTTCCACCCTGCCTCGACGAGGATGTATGGTCCAATCAAGGAGCTGTTGTCCAATGAGAATCCGCCGTTGTACAGGGAGACCCTTGTCAGAGATTACGTGAAGCATTATTTCTCCATCGGGTTAGATGGGAAAACGGCGATCTCTGATTTCAGGTTGTGAGTTGTGAGGTTGAGTTTATGTCCTACTTGTCTAATGCTCAGAAAGTGATTGTAAAATGGCAGTATAACTGTCAGAATACTGTATAGTGTAGTGTCAAAAATGCTCTTATATTATGGGACGGAGGGAGTACATGAGTGCACTAGTTTGGTCTTATTGTGCACTGGTACTGTAGCAGAACAAGCACACTACAAAATCTTTATCAGATTCAACTTTCTCGCATGGTTTGTGAACATCTTCCCCTTAATTATGCTTCATGTCAGATCTTGTAATATCATAGGTTGGATTTATGCAGCCGAAGGCCCCGCCTACTGTCAGGCTAGCGGGCATCAAATTCTTTCCTGCAAAATTCTTGATTGCCATCCATTTTGGTTTGTGCTGTTTGAGCATCATAGTGCCCAAACTGCTCAATCTCCACCTGTTTTTCCTCTTCTATCTGAAAGAGCTGCTACTCCATATAAATCAAGAGAGGTCTTGCTGGGAAGTCAATCCTAGTCAGTTAGTTAGGCAATAGTTCGAAGAGAACGGCGATGGGGCTGCCGTCCTGCGGACGGAGTGCTTGCCGGAGACCCGCCGGTGGCTCCCCTCGGCCGTGCCATTTGCGGAGGCATTGGCAACTCTCTTGAGCTTCACCGTGAACTCCATCTTCTGGCGCATCAAACCTATGGCCAGCATATTCGTCGCCGTCTCGACGGTGATGTCCTCCGTCGCGACGACCTCCACGTTTTACACTAACAAGGGATCCCCGATGTTAGTCACAGCGTGCTTGATGTCTGTCTCCGGTGTGGCCAGGGTGAGCGTCACCGATCGATGGGGTAGTTGAGATCCTTTTCCTTGGATCAGTGGCGGAATTAGAAGAGAGAGCATCTCTAACCAATCCCCTAAAAGGTGTAAGAGCATCTATATTCGGACTTCACAAACTTGGTCCCTGCGGACGCGTCCGGGCACGTCCGCGGACGCTGACCGGACATTCCCTACATCCGCGCCTCCACACGCGCGTATCTCATATCCCTCCCCTATATTCATATTAAACTATGCAACGATGATAAAAACTACGTAGATCATGAGCAGACATATAAATGCACAATCGGTTCATCAAAAGATCACAGTCGGAGCATGAACAGATAGCCAAAGTTCACATAATACACATAATATGGCGGACAAGTTCAAACTACATCTAAAAACTTGAAATTAAGACGGATCTTCACCACTTCCTCGACGGCCCTTTGCAACTCCGGTCGTCGGCGCAACTGTAGGAGTCCGCGACAGGAGGTGGGTCCACATCGGAGCCTGGTATGTGCATCCTCGCTGGAATGCTTTCTGTTCATGAGCTGGTCTCCCAACACGTATTGTCGCTGGAATGCTTTCTGTTCATGAGTTGTTCATGAGCTGGTCTCCCAACATGAAGCAAGGAATTGAGACAGCCATCCACTTCATATTGTTAACTGGATGGTGTCGCACTATGCTTTATGAAAGCAACCTAAATAAATTGTTGTAAATAACCCTAAAGATTTCTTTACCTTGAACTATCTTTAAACCTTTCTTCTTGCTTCACTTGATGCTTTTGGACTTCATGCTGCCATTGACCAGAATGTAAACCGTTATATTTCTGAATGCGCTATGTATGAGATCTCTGATGCTACTAATTATTGGACTGCTTCGGGTCATCTATTTCCTTGTGCAGCAAGGATTCTAGATCGGGCGTAGGTCGTCGCCATAAGAGAGCCTGGCTGGCGTGGTCTTCATGCTTGGTGTGGAGAAGCAGGCGAGGATGAGTAGGACGGGCATGGGGAAGGAGCAGCCAGGCCGGAGCTCCGGCGTTGCTCGCATCATGGTCGAATGGAGCCGGCCATCACTATGGGCTGCTGCTCGCCGGTCGTCGTTCCCCAATCTCAGTTGCTCATCTTTGGCTTCACCATCTTCCTCCCCTGATCATGCATCTATTTTAGATCATATAATTATGCTATATCATATATGTTGTTTAGTTCAGACTTGTGCATGTGCATGCATTGGCATTGATTTAGACAGAGATATTGCATGATTTGTACATAAAAGGAGTACGGATGATCTAAGAATAAATGTTCGAATAAAGTTAGTAGTGAGATTTAGGTAGAGGTTACCTGCACTGTTCTGTTTTATGTAGATTCTAAGCTGCAAAATCATACATGGTCATGTTAGTAGTTTGTTTGAGTTGTGAGTTTACGCATTTTCCCTTGGAGTGTTTGTATGTGTGATCACTTGCTTTTAGGTTCCTAGCGGTATATCATGAGAAGTTTTTTACTTTGCACCGGGTGATCAACTACATATTTAGACGAATACACTATTCAGGACCAGGAACATTAAGATTTCTAATGTCGTTTTCCTCTTTCAAGATTGCAGTCTTCATAAGCCTTAGATAGCTAAGGTACATAGTTTTCATTTAACAATGTTTTTATTGTTCTCTCATCTCCTATATGGTGTCTAAGAAATACTAATGTAGACAATTGAAAATTTTAAAATACCTTCTGGCCAATTATGTGGGGTAGGTGCAGCAAGCCGGCCCTCGCGTCGCAGTAGAGTGGAGCCGGCAATTTTATGATCGGTCTCTAAATATTTCAACTTGCACAGTTTGAATTAGTTTTACATGCTAAAGTATATAGTTTGAACATAGGTATTCCTTAATTTTTCATATAAAAGGTTTAGAATTATTAGCCTCGGTGCTTGCTAAAACTCAAAGTTACTAACAAATGCAAAGGTTTCTGTTACAAAAGGTTTAGAATCATTACCCTTGATGCTTGAATTTGGACCTTGCACCTTACTTGGGTAACATAGAGCCAAATGGCGCGTTGTCCAAATACACGTTCAAAACACTTCGGGTTTGACATGGTCTCTATCCTTGATCAAACATAAAGTTACTAAAAAAGGCAAATATTTCTCAACACGAACATGGTTTCAAATGGGTCTCTGCGCCATTTGGCGCACCGGGTCATCTAGTTGTAACAGAGGCTGCACACTTCGGGATGTGGTCTGTCGGCCTGGGGTTGTAGATGACGCCCAGATCCAGGACCCGCGTCGGGCTCGCGAGCTCGACGCCCATGGTGAAGCAGTTCGACCGCCCGAGGGTCTTGTCAACCATCTGGCGTGTCGTAGGGGTGTGTCGTGTTGCGTAGCTTCGGCATGCCAACCTCCAATTTCGGGCACATGTGCTAGTTAACGAGGCTATAAATTTAGTTTGTATCGTTCCATGCTGCTCGCGAGATGCGATGAATATCGACGCACTCTCTGCAGAAGTGCCTCGCTCGATGCAACACACCAGGACAAGAGGGGTATTGTGTGCATCCATTATCTGAAACCCCCCCCCCCCCCCTTCCAAATGGGTTGGTCCACACATAAGATTAGGCTGAGACGCACTACTGGAAAAACACGTCTGCTTGGGTACACCCATCCCCCTCCTCCTTAAGCATATCGACGACTGAGATTACACCATACCCATTCATAATAAAAGGTAGGATAATTTTTTTAAAAGTATGTTGCCCGCGCCGAGAGCCATGCGGGAGCTGTGGTTTGTGATCAGTGCTTGCGGGACTGAAGGCGCTAACCCCTTTGTTTAATGGGAATCTGATTGTGCAATGTTGTCGGCTGCACTAGAGGAGTGCTCTCCGGTTTGGGCTAGGTCGTATGCCGGGAGAATATCAGATCATACCATCACCCAAATGCTCCCATGATACCAATTCAAAATTTTCAATTTTAGATGTGTGTAAAAATTCGAAAAAATTCATGAATGTTCATCCCATATGTATGTACAACCCCTAAAAAATTCAGATCAAAATCCTCAATACACAAAGAGAAACAAAAAAGAGACATTTAACATGAATAGTTTGAATAAAGACAAAAGGATGAATAATGTAAAAACAACACTATTCACATCAGGATTTCTCTTTTTGGTTTCTCTTTGTGTATTTCAGATTTTGATTTGATTTTGTTAGGGGTTGTAGACACATATGTGATGAACATTCATAAAAAAATTTGAATTTTTTTGACACGTCTAGAATTGAAATTTTGAAATTGGTATCATGTGAGCACTTGAGTGATGGTATCACCTGATATTCTCACGTCGTATGCCTCTTGCCAATTCTACTCCATCAGACGTGAAGGAAACAGACTAGCTCGTGCACTAGCTGAAGAATCCAAGGTACATGGTGACTTTCAGGTGATCGGAGATGTGCCCAACAATTTGCGGAAGGGAAAATTCCAGGTGATACCAAATT
Organism: Triticum aestivum; assembly: GCF_018294505.1. Lineage (NCBI taxonomy): Eukaryota > Viridiplantae > Streptophyta > Magnoliopsida > Poales > Poaceae > Triticum > Triticum aestivum. The sequence continues at coordinate 11,749,729 of NC_057799.1, read as the reverse complement.
GTAGGTGCTACGGTGATACAGCCTTCTGGCTCGTTGCATCTCTTATCCGATGGCATCTAAAGAGTTATTATACCCGTGCGCAATTTCAATTTTTTTGTAAAATATTCAAGAACACTTGGGAGCTGTTGGATCTATCCAACAGCTCCCACGAGTCCGTATCATGGTAGCACATAAGCCTTGGTATCACCAGATATCTTCCCTCTACCGGGAGATGTTGGTTTCGATTGTAATCATCTTCCTATGTAATAACTTGGGTCCCATCAGTCTAAATAAAACAAAATGTATAAGAACACACAAAAGAATGTACTACAGCGACCAAACCGGATAATATAGCACACATGACTGGATACTATAGCGAAACAAAATGGTTACTGTAGTATTTTTTCGAAAATACATAGAAATAAATAAATTTGTGAACGAAATTTTTAAAAACCGGAACTTTTTATGAATTTCTAAAATAAACTTAAAAACGCAAATATGTTTTGAAATCTTGCACATTTTTCATATTTTTGAACAAAGTTTTGAAAACAGGAACATTTTTTCAAATTATCAAAAATATTTTAGAACCGGGAACCAGTGATTTTTTTTAAAGGAACATTTTAAAATTTTCAAATTAATTTTGCCAACGTGAAAATTTTCTAAAAATATAAGCAAAATTTAAAAAGCAGGTAGTTTTTTTCGAATTTATGAACGAAATAATAAAAAAGGAATTTCGAAATCCCAAAAATAATTTTAAAGCATGAACAATTTTTGAATTTCTGAATAGGACTTGAAAAATAGGAATATTTTTTAATTTTTGAACTGCGAACATTTTATGAAAATATGAATGAACTTAGAAAAAGGTATTTTATAACTTATGAACAAAATATTAAAAACATGAACATTTTTTCACATTCCAAAAAAACACGAACATTTAAAAAAATAAAGGCACCAATTTGTGAACAAGTATTTAAACATAGGAACAGTTTCAATTTTCAAGCAAAATTTTCAAACAGTGATCTTTTTCTGAAAATATGAACAAACCATGAAAAATGGGAACAGTTTTTGAAATTCCAAACAAATTTTATGAAAACTGCAAACATTTTTTTAAACTGCAAACATTTTCTAAATTTTGGAAAATAGTATGAAAATAGAGAAAATTTAAATTCAAAATAATGTTTGTACTTTATAGAAACTGGTTTTTGACAAAAGAAAAAATTATATGAGAAGGGGAAAATGAAAGGAAAAGAATAAAAATAAATTGGAACAATAAAAATATAAATTACACAAATGGATATAGAAATAAAAGGAAAACCGGCCAGCAAACTTTTGGAGGTTCCGAAAACCAGCGAGGATCCAAAATCCTTTAACAAAAACACAAAAACATTAAATATGCGAACAAACTTTTAAAAACAGGAACTTTTTCTCAATTTCTAAAATATAATTTCAAAACGCAAACATTTTTTCAAATCATGAGCATTTTTCGAATTGGCCAAAAAAGTTAAAACAAGAACACTTTCAAAAATTCTGAACAATATTCTAAAACCGGGATTTTTTCCCGTTTGTGAACAATTTCCGAAAAATAGAAACATTTTTTAATTTTCAGATTAATTTTGCAACTGCGCCTTTTTTTTAAAAATATGAACAAACTTTGAGAACAGGAAACCTTTTTGAATTATGACCAACATTTTAATAATATGAACATTTTTTAAATTCCAGTAAATAATTTAGAAGCAAGATTTTTTTGTGAATTTGTGAACAGGATATTTTTTTAATTTTCAAAGAATATTTGAAACTGCATACATTTTATAAATTTTTGAACAAGTTTCCAAAATAGTGACAGCTTCCATTTTCAAACAAATTTTGAAAGCCTATTTTTTTGAAAATGTGAAAAACATTGAAAAAATGGGATCACTTTTTGAAATTATAAACAAATTTTATGAAACCTGCAATCCTTTTTTGAAACACGATTTTTTTAATTTTTTAGCAAATTTTGTTAATATAGAAAAATTAAATTCAAATAAGGTTTGAATTTCAAAGAAACAATTTCCGAAAAAAGGAAAAAATAAATATGAGAAGGGATAAATAAAAATATAAAAACGAGAATGAAAGGAAAAGAAAAGAACAAAATGAAATAGAACAATAGAAAATGTAAATAATACCATAAAAAAAAAAAAAAAGGAAAACCTGCAACAAAACTGGTGTAGGAAACTTCTAAAATGTTTGTGAAACCGGCAAGGAACGTTCTAGAATGTTTGCAAATCGGCGTTGTTCGTTATTCGCAAACTGGGCCAGCCCATCGTTTTCGTTGTGTGCAAGTCCTAGGCGAAACAGCCACAATTTCTCTTTTTTGCGAAGTCATTTATCTCTTTTTTATCTTTATTATTGTTTGTAACTTGTTTAAAATTTTGGAATATTGTTTGTAATATCAAAAAATCTTTCGTTTTCAAATATTGTTTAAAATTTTATAAAATGTTGTGCATGTTCGAAATAGGTCATGTTTTCAAACTTTTAGTCAGAAGAGCCAGTAAATAAAGGAAACAATCTTCATGTTCGAAATATTTTTTTTAAATATTGATACTTGTTGCATCAGGGACAACCATTTCGTGGTCACGATGAATCAGAAGAGTCGGTAAATAAATGAAACAATCTTAAGTTGATGGAGTATACTATTAGTCAGAATGAACTTGTAGCCAAGGCGTTCAAAACCATCCAACATAATAATCAAATGTTGTCTCCAAAAGTTCAAAAAAGTATTACTGAATGCTTTGTAGAAGAAACCTTGTCTTGTATTTTGCAAGAAAATGGCAGTGATGTGTTCAGCTTATTGGTTGATGAGTATCGTGATATTTCTAAAAAAGAACATATGGCATTGGTTCTAGATAAGCATGGTGGGCTTTCATATGAGAGGTTTGTAGGTCATGTTCATGTTGAGGGGACAACAACTACTTTTTTCAAGTCCAAAATTGATTTCATGATTGCAAAGTTTGGTTTTAGGCCAAAACAAATGAGAGGACAAGGGTATGACAGAACAAATAATATGGTAGGTGAGTTTAATGGTTGCAAGCGAAAATTATGAGAGAGAACAATTCAACTTATTTTGTACATTGTTTTGCTCACGAACATAACTTGGTTGTTGTCCCATGCATTGCAAAGAAAAATACTGATTTCTTTGACATGATATCACTTATGGTGACTGTTGTTGGATCATCTTGCAAGACAAAGGATAACCTCAGATAGGAACATCAAGAAAAACTGGGGAAAGCAATTGTTAAGAATGTGATTGCTACAAGAACTGGGCTAAAGAGCTTTCTCTTCAAAGATCAGGAGATACTATATCGAACTCTCACTATAGAACATTCGCAGGTTTGTCAAAGATATTTCCATTGGTGGTTGATGTGCTAGAATATTTTGAGGAAGATGATACTGATCCTATAAAGAAATGTCAAGCCAGTGGGATTCTAAAATATTTTCAATCATTCGATTATGCATTACATCTACATAGAGGATGATTATATTTTCAACAGTAGTCTATCTAAAAGCTTTCAGAGAAAGGATATCGACATTGTTAATATCATTTAGAATCACTAAGAGAGAGCTACAAAAGCCTAGATCTGAGCATGGTTGGAATGATCTTATAGACAACGTACATTCTTTTTGTGAGAAGAATGACATTTTAGTGATGGAGATGGAAAATTATTATGTGAATCCAAAGAAGACAAGGCAAAGGACCTGTATTAACAGCGAGCATCATTATCAGATCAATAATTTTTTTTCTATCCTAGATATGTTTGTGGAAGAGTTAAATGCCAGATTCAATGTTATAATTTTGAGTTACTTTGTTGTATGTAAGCTTTAAGTCCAAGTGATCCGTTTTGTCACTATAATGTTGAGAAGTTGATGAAATTGGCTTAGTTTTACCCTGATGACTTCAATGATCGGGTGGGTCTTGAGCATGAACTTGATCTCTATTTGGATAATGTAACCCATGATACAAGGTTCGCTAGCTTGGATAATATTGGTGATCTGGCTGAACTGATGTTGACTACAATGAAGCAACTTTCTTATTATTTAGTGTACTGACTTATAAAGCCATCACTTTGCATGTTGCCATTGCGACCATTGAGAGATGCTTATCAGCTATGAAGATTGTGAAGTATTCTCTATGTAACAAAATTAGTGATGATTTTATGAACCATAGCCTTATCTACTTTGTAGAAAAAGAATTGCTGAAAAAATTCTGAATGAAGTGATAGTTAAAGTTTTTCATGCGGTGAAAGAACAACATGGGTGAAACGAAAGGTAATGCTCTACCTAAAGCTGTTGTCCTTTTTTAATATCGGCATTCTTCATTGTTTTCACTCTCCCTCAATTTGTTCATGTCATTCTTTTTTGTAGCAGGTTTTAGATTAGAGTGTTAGAACAATGTGTCAATATTCTCATTTGGAACTTTGGAAAAAGATATTGTTATATTGATGTGATTAACTTTATGTCAAATGGTAAGTTTCCTTTCACTTTTCAATGAACTTGGTTACCATGTGAATAATGAAGTGATTGTGCTCACATTTTAGTTTACATGGATGCTTTTGCCTTCTTGCTTTCTTGGGTCCACCCCTGCACATATATCATACAATACAACGCATATATGTATATAACCAGGCACATATATATCAACCAACAAGCACACATACATAGGTCCATACAAGTCACGTAGACACAAATTAAGAAGTTTACAAGCAACAAGTCACATAGACTCAAGTTAAGTAGTTTACAAGCATATCACCACCGTCTAAAAACAAGCATCATCAAGTTCAGAAGTAAATTACCTAGGAGCACCATCTCCATGCCCAGATCATAACACTGTGTACAACAACTTCAGCTTGACAACCAACTCCAGGTAGCTTGTAATTAATATTCAAAGAATCAAGTTAGCTCTCCCTAAACAACACCGCACAAGATAAAGGTGCTTGGAGTAAACTTCAACCAAAATAACCCAAATAAGCCCTAGGTCATGGCTCTTCAGATTGTGCAAAATAAGTGGCATGTTGCTTGTCAAAATAAATCGTCTGTCACTTGCCAAAATAAGTTGCATGTTGCTTGCAAAAACTTGGGGCTGCCCAAACAATTTTGCATCATCAAATACATAACATCATCTGCTGGAACTATTTCTTTCCTCCAAATGCCCCGAACGACGGGTGTTTGGGCACCGTGGCTCCGAGAAAATGGCTAGTGTTTTGATGGATTTTTAACACCGTGGCTTACTTATACAACAAACGCACAATGCCGCCGCCTCCTCTGTCCAATAAAAAAGAGCTTAGGGTTCCTCGGCCTCCCGTTGGCATCGCCGCCGATCCGCCTCGTCTCCGGTGGCCCTAGGTCCATGGAGTCGTGGTGGACCCTGGCCCTTGCCAGCGGGAGGGATCTTGCTCCATTTTTAGGTGTTTTGTGAGTTCGTTTAGGTTTGTGTCTTACTCAGGAAGACGAGGCCCTGAAGTTGGAATAAGGTTCTCCCCGTGTAGACCCCGTTCAGGTGATGCGTCTAGCGTCGTCAGAGGGTGTGTGGAGGTGTGTCTCCGGCGGATCTCGCAGGATTTAGTCGGTGATAGTCTTAGGTGGATCTACCTGGATCCAGTCTTCGTTTGTGCCTCTACAGTTTGGATCCTTTCGATTATACTTCTCTTCATCAGCGACGGTTGTTATTCTGGTGCACTGGTTCTCTGGGGCAGTAGCACGACGACTTCCCGAATGTCTACTACTCCCTGCGTTCCAAAATAGATGACCCAACTTTGTACTAACTTTGTACTAAAGTTAGTACAAAGTTGAGCCATCTATTTTGAAACGGAGGGAGTACAACAAGTTTGGCCTAGCTCCGAAGAGAGAGGGACGATAATGGTCATCGCTAGGTGGTCTACAGACATGGGTGTAATTTTGTTTTTGTGTTCTTTGTGCTGCCATGGCGTGATCCAAGAAAGTTTCCTCGAAAGAAAAAAAAATTCTCGAAGTCATAGCGAGGTATAGAAAGCAAGTAAAGCAAATATCTAACAATTGTCGTTTTGTTGGTGTGAATGGTGATGTGGCCGGCCACATCTTCCCTCTTGTACTCCCCTACCTACCTACTCCGTATTAGATGTGGTTACATCAGAGCGGTTGAAGCACGTACGAGTCCGTGCAACTGGGGAGGCCCAAGGCCAAGCGAGCCACCTAACTCCCACTTGGCCGGATTGGTCGGTATAGACGTACGTGTAGCACGCGCCACCCATCTCATAACCCGCATTCGTGGCCATCCATCCTCCCGTCCAACGGAACTAACCCCTTCTCCTTCTCCCGGCGGCCAGCTTTCCCAACCAACCCTTCCCGCCTATATCTCCCGCCCCCCACACTCGATCGTATCACCGCACAGCATCTGCCATTCTTCTCTGCCACCGGCTGCATCCTGCAAACCTCCATCTCACAGCCGGCCGGCCACTGTTGAGATAACTAGTAGCTAGTAAATCGGCCGCTGGTACGTACGTAGAGATCAATGGCGGCGACGATGACGGTGGAGGAGGTGAGGAAGGCGCAGCGGGCGGAAGGACCGGCCACAGTGCTGGCGATCGGCACGGCGACGCCAGCAAACTGCGTGTACCAGGCCGACTACCCGGACTACTACTTCAAGATCACCAAGAGCGACCACATGGCCGACCTCAAGGAGAAGTTCAAGAGGATGTGTAAGCAATGATTTCCATTCTTCCTTGCCGTATCTTAATTTTGCCTTTTCTCGGATGGACAAGACACCTAACAAACAATGCTTCATTTCAGGTGACAAGTCGCAGATCAGGAAGAGGTACATGCACCTCACGGAGGAGATCCTACAAGACAACCCCAACATGTGCGCCTACATGGCGCCGTCTCTGGACGCGCGCCACGACATTGTCGTCGTGGAGGTCCCCAAGCTCGGAAAGGCGGCGGCACAAAAAGCGATCAAGGAGTGGGGCCAGCCGCGGTCTAAGATCACCCACCTTGTATTCTGCACCACCTCAGGTGTGGACATGCCGGGCGCCGACTACCAGCTGACCAAGATGCTCGGTCTTCGCCCGTCCGTGAAGCGCCTCATGATGTATCAGCAGGGCTGCTTCGCCGGCGGCACGGTGCTTCGCCTGGCCAAAGACCTCGCTGAGAACAACCGCGGCGCGCGCGTGCTAGTGGTCTGCTCGGAGATCACCGCGGTGACCTTCCGCGGCCCGCACGAGTCCCACCTCGACTCACTGGTAGGTCAGGCGCTCTTCGGTGATGGCGCGGCCGCGGTGATCGTCGGCGCGGACCCCGACATGTCCGTCGAGCGCCCCTTGTTCGAGCTGGTGTCTGCGAGCCAGACGATTCTGCCGGACTCGGAGGGCGCCATCGACGGCCACCTCCGGGAGGTTGGCCTCACCTTCCACCTCCTCAAGGATGTGCCTGGGCTCATCTCCAAGAACATTGAGCGCGCCCTGGAGGATGCCTTCAAGCCATTGGGCATCGATGACTGGAACTCCGTCTTCTGGATAGCGCACCCCGGCGGGCCAGCAATCCTTGACATGGTGGAGGCCAAGGTAAACCTGAACAAGGAACGGATGCGCGCCACCAGGCATGTCCTGTCCGAATATGGCAACATGTCAAGCGCGTGTGTACTCTTTATCATGGACGAAATGCGCAAACGCTCCGCCGAGGATGGCCACACCACAACCGGCCAGGGAATGGACTGGGGCGTTCTCTTCGGCTTTGGCCCCGGCCTGACCGTGGAGACAGTCGTCCTCCATAGCGTCCCCATCACTATCTAGGCCAACTTATGATCTCTCCTTCTCCATTTATCTGCGTCGTGGAAAAATCTATTGTGTATTCTACCGTATGTGGTTTGTACTAGAAGTGTTGGCGTGCTTTGCTGCACCGCCTGGGCCATAGCGTTTCTTTCCTCTGCTACGCATACCTTGTTTGTTGTTGAGATCGTGGTGGTTTGAACTATTGATTCGCGTAAATGAAAGTAACCAATTCGATTTACGTTGAAACCTAGAAATCAATCACTATCCAGTTTGACTACCCGACGGCATACACCTCAACAATAACCCGTTGAGTAATGACACCAAATGATTGAGTTTAGTAGTCCCTCATAGGAAATTATTGACTATAGATATGTTAATGCGGAGAGGAAAAATTGTCCGAAGCACGCACACTACCGGAAGCGCAAGGGGCGTGCAGCTCGACAATCGTTAGATCGAGCACCATCCAGTGACCAAGAGTTGTCCTTACAATTGCAACAAAAGTAGTGTTGCCGAAATCCTTGCAAGAAAGCTCATGTTGCAAGACTTTTATAACATAGTTGATGTTTCATATATTGTTTTTCCGACTTCGTTTGTTGCGGAAGTAACATTTGCAACAGAGATGATGTTGCAGGGAAAAAATGCAGTGAGGATGATGTTGTAGAAACACCGCCGTCATTCGTTGTTGCAATTGCAACAGGGAGGCGACCAGTGATGGTCGGGACGGCATGGAGGAGGTCGGTGGCGGCTGAACTCAGTTGAGCTAGGGCGCACCACGGCAGCTGACAGCCCTGCGGTGCCCAGAGGTCGTGATGGACGCGGGCAGCAATGGTCCTGGTTTTCGATGTTGCAAAGGAGGAGGAACGTCGTGGCATTTGCTTCAAGAGAGGGAGGAGCTCCGACGAATGCTTCGCCGTAGAGCTATGCAGCCCTGTAGAGAGAGGAAAAAAGAGACGAGAGGAGAGAGAGCATGCGCCATGGCTGATTGGGAAACGGGATAGAGCGATCTGGTTTTATTTTAGTCCAAGATGGAGCGATCTGGTGGGGGCTGACTAAATGAGGATAAACATGACTCAAGCCGGATGTGTCCAGAAAAGCGATTGGAACTCGTAACATACGATCAAGTTTGATCGAACGGCAGCACGCGCTGCTCATTTCTTCCGACTATCAGCCGGTAGGACTAAAGCGTTTTCCATGTTTCAAAGAGAGGAGGATGGACTACTCACATTTTATTTGATGGTCAGATAGAGTGGCCAGTGCGTTGGTATTCATTGGGAGACCTATGCGTGTGTGGGTCTAGTCAAATAACGATCGATGGCCTCTGTGAAAACACCCGAGGAGGAAATGAAAGGCTCTCAGGTTTACCTTTTTTTTGAAATAAACTTGACCTACTATTGTACTCCTATAAAAAGTTTCGTGAAGGAAAAACTCCTGTTGACTTCAGTTGAAAAATAAGAGAATTTCAAAGAAAAAAAGTGTGAGCATTAACTAGTGTATACTGTTGATTTTCTTTTTTTCCACCAAGAACACCATGAAAGTTATTCTTTGGTCAAACTTTTTATACGAGTACAATAGAAATACAGTTTGGTTTCAATAGGCAATAATAATTGTATTATATATTTTCATGTTTATACATTGATGTTTATGTTCTATGCTATAACTGCTATGATTCTTGATTGTGTGATTTAGAGGAAAAGAAATAAGCATGTGTAGAGTAATAAACGGTAAAATCAGATTCCTAGCTAGTATCGCCTGTAGGACCAGCTCATTGATTATATTTTCCTGATCATTGGCATAAGTTAAGTGTTCCAAGGATGCAGAAAACTTTGAGAGAATGATGTTAGTAGAACAATCATATTGAATTGACCCAAATTGATTGTTATACTTAGAGATGTTATCGTCGCAAGTCTATAGTCTATAACACAAATAGTTAATGTAACCTCAGTTTCCTAGACCATGAGAGTATCAAGTCATTTCATACTAGACGAATCGCTTAGGTGTTGTTCCAACATCATCCGTTATAGGATAATCATAACGTCAACTTCAGGTTCATCAAAAAGTATGACAAGGTGCAAGCTTTTTTTCTCGAATACGCAAAGCTTGCGTATCATTGCATTGATAGAAGGAGTAAGAATGATTACAGGAGTTGGTACAACACATGACACGGACGCAAGGGGCGTGAACATGGTGCCCGAAGCGAAGAGATGAAAGATGCACGACCCAAACAAAAAAGAACACGGCTAAACTCTCCGACCAGAGAAGCAAACCAATCTACAACTAGACGACCAAAACTCCGAAGCCGGCACCGAGGACGCCGCGAGCAACCAACACAACGCCTTCAAGAAGGAGAACGACACCGAGACGCCGTCGTCGTCCGATCCGGAAACCCGGACCTAGAGTTTCCCCTGATGCTCGAAGAGGGGCACAGAACGGCCATGACAACGCCTCCAGGAAGGTGACGGCACCCGCGGGTGTCGCCGCTGCCAGCAAAAGATGCAGGGCTTTCGCCCTGGCCAATTCCAAGCAATCCCAAGCCGTTGGAACACGAGTCGAAGAGGAAGTCATCTGGTGTAGGCTGGTGCTGCGACTGCAGGAAGGGGAGCCACGCGCGGTGCCAAAGGAGGCATCGTGCATCGCCGGGCACGCGAACTCCGGAGGAGGACGAGGATGCGTGGCTGCGCGGAATGAAGTGGGGATGGGACGGTGACCATAGCCCCAGGTAAGCCAGGATCCAGAAGGAACGCGGATCCGGGCCACCGGGACCGGAGCAGCAGGGACGACGGTGGGCCCAGGGAACTGGAAGGGGACGCAGCTCCCGGAGTATGCCGGTGATGAGGATGCACTAGGATGGATGGTCAACCAAAACACCGGTGACAAGGTGCAAGCTCAAGAGTGGGATTTTCTTCTCCAACGACGGAGAGATATTCTTAGGCCCCTCTTGGTGTGAAGGCGTCCATCATTATCTGGCCAGACCTAGGTGACTTGCTCACAGGGATGTCGTAACACGACAACGAGAAAGGAGAACAAAACCAGTAACGACAAAACCGGTATCGTGAACTTGTGTATGACTCATCGGAATACCAAAATATCTTGGGTTTTGTAAAGTATCCGGAAACAAAAGAAATAGCATATGATAACAAAAAGTTCACTTGAATATCATTCGTGTGAGTATAGGGGTCAACATGGATGTCGACGGTTCCGTTGTTGATCATTGAACAAAAGGAAGTTTTGTTCGTGTTTATATTTCACCGAACCTACAGGGTGCCACGTTTAATGGATTACGATCTGTTGAGTCCTATTTGAGTTACGATTATGAGAACATATTACCAGAAAAGTTTAGAGAATAGAAGAAATTATTTCAAAAAAAGTAATTGTTTCGGGGTTACTGGAAGCGTTTCTGGGTTACCAGAAGTGTTTCAGAGAATATTGGGTTAAATAAGGTGGAAAAAGTTCCAAGGATCTAACATTAATATAAGAGGGATCCGAGAATTACCGGGAGCCCGTCCGGGATTAATCTAGGCGCCATGAGCTGCCCAAGTAGGCTAAGGCCTATTAGGGGGCAGCCACATGGGCCGAGAAGGCCCAATAGCTACATGGGGCGCCTAGGAGTGGGAGGAGGACTCCTCCAACTAGCCCAGTGCACCAAGAGAGGGGAGCCCCTCCTACAAGTTGGCTAGCCCCACCCAACTCCAATATATATACATGATGGGCACCCTGCAAGAGACATAAGTTTTTCTCAGTGGTCTCGAGCACCCCCTTTTCGCTCTCTAATTCTAGTCTTGATCTAGATTTGATCTGGTTCTAGTTTTCTGTGGCTCCTCATAATAGAGAAGCTTCATGAGGCTCTCTTCTCGCTCCTCTAGTTCTTCAGCGACGTTAAGCTCTGAACGGCGAAGCGCTACTAGATCATGAAGCCCATACGCGTGTAATCTGTAGAGAGATCGTGCTTTCGGCCTTTTTTCGAGGGATAGTTCGTGGGACGCTTCGAGGGATTCAAGAATGGTCTCCACCAACTCTTCTTCCGCTGCAACTCGAAGTTGGTAACGATCCGACCTAAGCTTGTATGAATCTTCATAGTGTTCCTATGATCTTGGTCCTAGGCCATGTTTTTTGTTTTCTACTATGTTTCTCAACAGGCCCGCAGAGACGAAGTGCAGTGGATAAGGTGGCAAAACTGTATATGGCATGTGGACCACCAGTGACCCTTCAAAAAAATCTAGTTGTACTTTTCTCTAGTTTCTCATAATGGTGAAGCTTCGTGACGTTCTCTTCTTGCGCCTCTAGTTCTTCGGTGACGTCAAGCTCTGGATGGCGAAGCACTACCGGATCATGAAGCCTGTACGCGTGTAATCAATAGAGAGATCGTGATTTCAGTCTTTTGTTCGAAGCATAGTTCGTGGGATTCAAGAATGGTCTATACCAACTCTTCTTCCGCTGCAACTCGAAGTTGGTAACGATCAGATCTAAGCTTGTATTGATCTTCATAGTGTTCGTAGGATCTTCATCATCCTAGGCCAATTATTTTTGTTTTCTACTGTGTTTTCCAACAGTCCAGCCGAGATGAAGTGGAGTGGATAAGGTTGGTTATGAAGCAGTATATGGCCCGTAGACCACTAGTGACCCTTCAAACTTTTTCTATGTTGAACACACATAATTTAAAGTCTGATGCTCAAATTTGGTACTATTTCAGGTTTATTTCATAATTTTAAAGCATCAAATGAATTTATAGCCATTAAATTTAGGAAAATGCTTTTGATTCAAAAATATGTTCAAATGAGGTTTGAAAAGGATGAAACTTGGCATGATATCATTATATGACCTGCTAGGGTGTGGTAAAAATATTAGATACGGGGAAAACATGATGCACTTCACGCAGAAACAGAACATTCTCCCGTGAAGTATGTGGGTCTTGAACGAAAACCGTCTGCTTCGATAGAAAACTCAATTTTTTGCATCATTCATCCTTTAAACTTTTTCTACATTGAATACACACAATTTGTGACTATTTGCGACTATTCTGGGTTTTGGAATATGGATTTTTAAAGCACTTGCTTACTTAATTTATTTATGGCGGGAGCCTCACTGAGCCCGCCATTGATAACTTTGGAAAATGTGGCTGCCGATTATTGCTACGGCCGACATCTTATCTGCTCGCCGCTGTTATGTTACAAACCAGTGGTGGTCGGTCTTTCGGTGCCCCGTCACTGTTGTCTACACCCACTGCTAATTCTGTAAAAAACTTGTGAGTGGCGACCGGGTGGCCAAATTTACCCACCAATGGTGTTTCTATTGTAGTGGTCAGCTCTATTTATCACATGCCACCAGTACTTTGTCAAAATAGTAGTGGCAGGTCCCAAACCTGGCTCTCCATTAATGCAACCCCACATATAAGACTTTCCCAGTAGTGCCAGCCTTGTCTGGATGGTTAACGATGACGACATGCATAGAGATTTGTGCGCCAAGTCGCACATGTATAGTTCCTAGGAAATATTTGTTCCATAAGAATATCTACTATAGCCATACCCGTTATATTGCCCCTATACGTCCGGGTGGACGGCCCGGTCAATGACCGATAAAAAGAATTGTGATCCCCAAATTTGGGTGGTTCCCTCTCCCAGCCGCCGCCAGCGCCTACATATAGAGAGGCAGTCGCCGCCGAACCCTAACTTTGCAATCCCCAAATTGTTTTGGGTTAGAAAAGATCTATTTAGGGATAGAAAATTCACAGCGCAAGATTGTTTCCCGATTCGGGCGGTGGGCAGATTTGATCCAACTCCTACTATCTTTAAAATCTCCACCGAGAAACTAGGTTTTCCTAGATCGTTTGTTGAGGTGGTTAAGGGAGTGATGGAGCGGGGGCAGGGAGGGCAGCGGCAACGCCGTCCGCCGCCAGGGAAGAAGCCTGCTCCTCAAGATGGGAAGACAGCTGCTCCACCGACCGGAGGTGCTGCTCCGTTGGCGCGTGTTGCCAAGCCGGGGCAGCAGCCTCCCAAGCAGGTGGCGCGTGGGATCCAGCAGCAGCAAGTGGCTGATGCGGCAGTCCCAGCTCCACCTCCTCCTCTTGCCGCAACAGTTCAAGCTCTGGACCCAAGGTACAAGGAGATGACTTGCTTTAACTGTATCTGGCCGGGGCACTATGTGGGGAACTGCATTGAGCTGAAGAAGTGCTTTATCTGCGCGGGAGGTCATAATGTCAACAACGGCGCTGCCTGGGCTAAACCACATCCTACAGCGACCTACTTTGGTAGCGCAGCGGCTGGCCTGGGGTTTTACCATATTGATGTGCCCACTGCTTCAGAGCTAAGCTGGCTTAATTACAAGAATTGTGCAGATCTCAAAGTGGTTAAGGGTGAGGTTTCTGCCTCAGAGTTGCTGATTCAGCTCAATGGGATTTTTTGCAAAAACAAAGAGTGGCCTTGGCAGATTAGGGACTTGGGAGAGAATAAATTATTGCTGAGATTTCCACCTTGGAAAAATGTTGAAGACCTGATAGAGTTTCCTGCATTTGAGCTCCCAATTGATGGTGTTTCTGTCAAGATCTGCGAGTGGGTGGGAATGCTAGATGAATTTGGAGGACTTACTAAGGCCTGGGTTCAAATTGAGGGGATTCCTCCAAAGTGGTGTGCATGGAAGGTGTTTGCCCAGATTACAACTTGTTTTGGGATCCTGGTAGATGTGGATTGGAATGGTATATTTAAGAGCTTCTATGAGAATATCAGAGTGAATGTGTCTTGTAGAGATCCCAGGAAAATTCCTTTTGAGAGATTAGTTGAAATGAAAAGAAAGCTATACATTTTGTTCTTCACTGTTGAGGGGTTTGAACAACTGGGAGAGGATTCCGATGGAGAAGATCTGGACCCAGATTTAGACAATATGGAGGAGGATGAAGATAACAATGAGGACATGTCAAACAAAGATAAATCTGAAGGAGAAGACATGGGAGAACCTATTGATGAGCTGGACAAGGCAAACTTCCCTCCCAAAAATACTTTGGCTGCAAGTTCTAGTCAGTCAAATTCACAGAGAACTGCTTCTGCAGTGGAATTTCACCCACCCAATATGCTGGATACAATACATGAGGATTTTGTGGAAGAGATTAGGAGCAAAACCGCTGAGAAGAATAAGGAGGCAGATAATGGAAAACCCACTTCTGCAAAACCCTTTCCTTCTGAAAGATATGATCCCATGTCAGCACATCTGGAATATTGCTCTGAACAACTAAGCAAGTTTGAAATGGTTGAGACTGATGAAGAGGAGGAAGATTTGGTAGATGAAATGCAATGTCTCCCTGAGGATCTGGCTTTGGCAATGGGATCTGTTAAGAGATCTCTGCTGGAAACTCTGGATAGTGTGGAATCGGTGCAGAAGAAAAAACCAAGTGTCAAGAATTCTCCTGTCTGGGGGCCAGTGCTCACAAGCAAACCAATAACTAGGAATCATGGGGACATTAAGATCATGGACAAAGCTGCTGCATATATGAAGAGGAAGAACTTGGAAATTCCCAACACTTTCAAAGGTAAATCATTTGCTGTCCTTGATCCTGATGTTCTTGTTTCAAATACTAGTAAGGTTGATTTATGCATTGGTAGTAGCATCGAAGAACAAGTAGTTATTGTCATGGATATGATTGATGAGGAGAAAAATCGTTGCCTTAAGTTTGCCGACGTTAATCCAGAGATTGTTCTCCCTGAGAATCTAGATTTAGAAATGATGGTCGATGAGACCAAAGCTACTAACAGTGACTTTCACGTTAATGGTTCAGATGGCACTGCTGGACCATCAATGGAAAGCCCTGCCCTGAATACAAAAAAAAGCCTTGTGGCTTGTCGCACCCATTTAAGATTAAATGATAGGGGCCTTTTGGAACATTCAGGGGATGGGCCAGACTGGGAAAAATCAGTGCCTAGGTGACTTTATTAGTAACAATCATGTGGATTTTGTGTGTTTCTTTGAAACCAAGAAAGAAAATATTGATAGCTGTGTTCTCAAGTATATTTCTGGTAAAGAGGAATTTGTGTGGCATTATTTACCGGCTGTGAACACTGCTGGGGGGATCCTTGTGGGTCTGAAGAGTGAATTATTTGAGGTGATAGGATTTATTAATAAAGAGTTTTGTATTGTAACTACTGTCAAAAATAAGTGTGATGGTTTTCTGTGGCATCTAGTGGCTGTGTATGGCACTTCTTATATTGATAAAAAGTTAGAGTTTATTGCTGAACTCCATGACACTATGGATAACCTTACCTATCCAGTTTTGCTGGGAGGGGATTTCAATTTGGTTAGATCGGCTGATGATAAGAACAATGGGATTATTAATAACCAGTTTTCCTATCTGTTTAATGATTGGATCAATAAATGGTCTCTTATGGAGATCAAGAGTGCTAACAGGAAATTTACTTGGAGTAACAACCAGAATAACCCTATTTTGCCACAATAGATAGGGTTTTTTCTTCTGGTTCTTGGGATATTAAATTCCCCTTGTCTGTAGTGACAGCTCTCCCACGTGTTGGGAGCAATCATACACCGTTACTCATTGACACTGGTGCTCGGAGGGTTACCTCTCCCAAAATGTTTCGGTTTGAAAAGTGGTGGCTTGACCAACCTGATTTCAAAGATTTAGTGCGTAAAACTTGGAACACTCCAGTCCCTGGCAAGACGGCCATGGATGTTTGGATGAATAAAAGTAGATTACTTAGGAAGAAAGTAAAAGGCTGGAGCATTAATATTGAGGCAGGCATTAAGAAGAGGAAGAGAGAGCTTCTGCTCGAATTTGATATCCTTGACGTTTTTTCGGAAAGGAATCAAATTAATGACGTAGACAGGCACAGGATGGAGGAGATAAAAAAGGAACTAGCTGGTATCTAGAGTAAAGAAGAAACTGCTTTCTGGCAGCGCTCCAGAGACCGAAAGATTGTTGATGGTGACAAGAACAATGCTTACTTCCAAGCTGTAGCTAATCATAGACATAGAAAGAATCACCTCTCTGAACTAAATGGAGATAATGGCCCTGTCCATAGCACCAAGGATATGCTGGAAGTAGCTACTACCTTTTATAAAAATCTATTTGGAGCTGAAAAAAAACCTAATGTACATCTCGGGCCTTCCTACTGGGAGGACAGTGACTTGGTCACTAATGAAGAGAACGAACGTCTCCAAAGTAACTTCTCTAAGGAGGAGATCAAGGAGGCGATCTTTGGTTCGTATGCACATGGTGCCCCTGGACCAGATGGCCTGTCATTTCCTTTCTACCAAACCTTTTGGGATGTTATCAAAACTGATTTTATGGCGTTAGTGAGAGACTTTGAGGAAGGCAAACTAGATATGCAGAGAATGAACTTTGCTTTGATTGTCCTTATCCCTAAAGAGCCTGACGCCAAGGATATGAAGAAATTTAGACCAATTAGCTTGAGCAACGGTGGTATAATTTTTTTTTCCAAATCTATGACCAATAGGGTTTCTCCTGTTGGTCGTAGATTAATCTCTTCAAACCAAACGGCCTTTATTAAAGGTAGGTATATATTAGAGAGTGTTGTCATGGCACATGAAGTGATTCATGAGGTTAAAAAATATGGATCTCAAGGCTTAGTGCTTAAGTTGGATTATGAAAAAGCTTATGACCATGTTAACTGGGATTTCTTATTTGAAATGTTACAATCTAGGGGTTTTTGCCCCAAGTGGATTGCTTGGATCAAATGTACTGATACTAATGGGAACTATTTCGTTGGGGGAAAAGGGCTTAAACAAGGAGATCCACACCCCCCCCCCCCCTTGTTGTTTAACTTAGTAGCTGATGTGTTTACAAAAATGTTAAAAAAGCTGCCTCCCAAGACCTAATATCTGGGCTTCTGCCCAATATAATTCCAGGGGGTGTGGTGAGTTTACAATACGCAGACGATACTATTCTTTTTTTGGAGAATTCGGTTCATAAAGCTAGGAACTTCAAATGGTTTATATCGTGTTTCGAAACCCTTTCTTGGATGAAAATTAATTTTCATAAAAGTGACTTGATGACCATCAATATAGATGAGGGAGTGGCTAATGATTTTGCTCAGATTTTCTGTTGTAAAAAAGGTTGTTTTCCTATTAAGTATTTAGGTGTGCCTTTGCACTATGACAAATTGAAGAGGGAGGATCTTCAGCCCATTATTGACAGAATTATTAAGGGCATTTCTGGATGGCTTGGGAGATATCTCACGTATAGAGGCAAAATTCTTTTGCTTTGTGCATGCTTGATCAGCATACCTGCTTATCTCATGTCTGTCATTAAATTTCCCAAGTGGGCAATTAATGCCATCAACTCCCAAATGGCGCACTTCTTTTGGGGAAATGTTGGGGACCAACACAAATACCACCTAGCTAACTGGGGTTTTGTTACTAGGAGGAAAGAGTATGGAGGTTTGGGGATTCCAAACATCAAAGAATATAATATGGCTTTGTATCTGATTTCTTTGATATTGATAGAATTACTAGCTTTGGCAATATTTTTGCTTTCTGGCGAGTACATAAAAAGAAGCCTGTGCTTAACATGGTTATAGCTACTTCCTTATGGTGCTTGTGGAGACTAAGAAACAAATTTTGTTTTCAAGGGCAGAAATGGAGAAACATGAACTGCATTCTTGCAAAACTAAGCTGTTATTTGCACCAGTGGAATGTTCTCCGCGACGATGCTCAAGCAACCCTGCTGCAAAGGTGCATCCTCCTGTTGGACAAGCGACGTGGAGAACTGATGCGGATCGCCTGGAAGTGAGGTGTGGGAGGGGAGCATGAGGGGTACGATTCAGAGTGGAAGCTATCGTTGTTCCCCTTCCTTCTGATGTGGCTATGTAATAATCAGTACCTAGATTTCATTCCTGCTGTGTTGGAGAGAACTTCTGCTCTCGAGCTCTAGGTAGCGTAGTCTCCTGGAGAGTAGTTTTATTCCCTGCTTAGGCGTTGTGAAATGGTTTGTGACTGCTTTGTCTGCTTCAATCTATAAAATTGGGGCGGGGGGGGGGCAACCCCTTTCATTAAAAAAAAGAATTGTGACCTAACCGCAACCCTCATACCGGACCTAAACATCCAAGTGACCAAGAACCCACAAATCCATCCCATATCTCGGGTGGATATGGGAGGCATGGACGCGTCCTCCATGATGGATCCGGTCCACGATAGCCCATATTGACCGCATAAATATCTCCATTCTATCCACATCTGGACAGAGCTCTAGCCACTTTCCACTCCACTCGACTTTAAGTATACGCCACTCCACCCTCCTCTGGCTCCTCTCCGGCCTCCTCCGATAAGGAGGGCAACAGATCTGACACTGGCGCGTCTGAATACGTCGACTGGAACATGGTCCCAAGCAAGGCCGAGGGTGATATGGCCGTCCGCCTGGCTCTCCGCCGTTTCCTTGGAGGAATCCAATTCCAGCTGGCGGACCGAGGCGATCCCGTGGGAATTCATTGCATCCGTGCAAGTGGCGCTTGGATGCACCTGCGTCGGTAGCTCGACGAGCGTGGCCGCGGTGAACAGCCCCGGGTTGACGGCAAGCTCTACGCTTTACACACCCGGACTGACCCGTCACCTCTCAAAGGTCACCGTCCGCGGACGCGCCCACGCAGCTTACGGTCTAGAAAGTGGTAGAGCAAATATGGAACAATTGTCGTTTTGTTGGTGATGTGGCCGGCCACATCTTCCCCTTACTACTCCCTACCTACCTGGTAATAGCAGAGCGGTCCGAGCACGTACGAGTCCGTGCAAGTGTGTGGGCAGATGGAGCACACGAGTACGTGCAACTGGGGAGGGCCCAACGAACTCCCAAGGCCAGGCGACCCAACAACAACCCATGAGCACGTACGTGTCGCATGAGCCACCCATCTCCTACCCAGCATTCGTGGCCATCCATCCTCCCGTCCAACGGAACTAACCCCTTCTCCTTCTCCCGGCGGCCAGCTTTCCCTACCAACACTTCCCGCCTATATCTCCCGCCCCCCACGTTCATATCACCACACCGCACACCAGTACATGCAGCATCTGCCATTCTTCTCTGCCTCCTCTTGCATCCCGCAAACTTAGACGTCACACAGAGCCTCCATCTCTGCCGGTGGTACGTAGAGGTAGAGATCAATGGCAGCAACGATGACGGTCGAGGAGGTGAGGAAGGCGCAGCGGGCGGAGGGACCGGCCATGGTGCTGGCGATCGGCACGGCGACGCCGGCAAACTGCGTGTACCAGGCCGACTACTCGGACTACTACTTCAAGATCACCAAGAGCGACCACATGGCCGACCTCAAGGAGAAGTTCAAGAGGATGTGTAAGTCCACTGAATTCCATTCTTCTTTGCCATCTCTTTTGCCTTTTCTCGGATGGACATGCAACCTACTCCATCTGTTTCATAATATAAGATGTTTTCTCAAGCTAAACTAGCTTGCAAAAACTTCTTATATTGTGAGACACACTAGCTTGCAGAAACGTCTTATATTATGAGACGATGACAATAACAAACAATGCTTCATTTCAGGTGACAAATCGCAGATCAGGAAGAGATACATGCACCTAACGGAAGAGATCCTACAGGAAAACCCCAACATGTGTGCCTACACGGCGCCTTCTCTGGACGCACGCCAGGACATTGTGGTTGTGGAGGTTCCCAAACTCGGGAAGGCGGCGGCACAGAAGGCGATCAAGGAGTGGGGCCAACCGCGGTCTAAGATCACCCACCTTGTTTTCTGCACCACCTCCGGTGTGGACATGCCAGGTGCTGACTACCAGCTAACCAAGATGCTCGGTCTTCGCCCGTCCGTGAAGCGCCTCATGATGTATCAGCAGGGCTGCTTTGCCGGCGGCACGGTGCTTCGCCTGGCCAAAGACCTCGCTGAGAACAACCGCGGCGCGCGCGTGCTGGTGGTCTGCTCGGAGATCACCGCGGCGCGCGCGTGCTGGTGGTCTGCTCGGAGATCACCGCGGTGACCTTCCGTGGCCCGCACGAGTCCCACCTCGACTCGCTGGTAGGTCAGGCGCTCTTCGGCGATGGTGCAGCCGCGGTGATCATAGGCGCAGACCCCGACGAGTCCATCGAGCACCCCCTGTTCCAGCTGGTGTCTGCGAGCCAAACGATTCTGCCAGACTCAGAGGGTGCCATCGACGGCCACCTCCGAGAGGTCGGCCTCACCTTCCACCTCCTCAAGGATGTTCCTGGGCTCACTCCAAGAACATCGAGCGCGCCCTAGAGGACGCATTCAAGCCATTGGGCATCGATGACTGGAACTCCGTCTTCTGGATAGCGCGGCGGGCCAGCAATCCTTGACATGGTCGAGGCAAAGGTAAACCTGAACAAGGAACGGATGCGCGCCACCAGGCATGTTCTCTCCGAATATGGCAACATGTCAAGCGCCTGCGTACTCTTCATCATGGACGAAATGCGCAAACGCTCCGCCGAGGATGGCCACACCACAACTGGCGAGGGAATGGATTGGGGTGTTCTCTTCAGCTTTGGCCCCGGCCTCACTGTGGAGACAGTTGTCCCAGTCACTGCCTAGGCGATCGCTTGTTCTCAATTTATCTTGGTCATGCAAAAATCTACTATACCGCTACAACACTCAATTAAGTTTGCTCTATTGTATTTTACCCTATGTGGTTTGTATGTGTTGGTAGATGCATTCTCCTGTTTGTTTGTTTTTTGTTTTTGATTGAGAGGACGGATTTGATAGATGAGAATTAGTTATGTCTGATGTAACTCTTATACCATAAGATGAAAACGATTGATGATTCGTTTTCGTTTTCATGGGCTCACGCAGCGGATTTACTTCCTTCGCCCGGGTTGTTTCAGCATTGTCTTCCTTACGTGAGCCATTGTCTCCGCAGTGTTGGCTAGATCTCATTCGACTGATTTAACAAGTCTCGGCCGAGTGATAAAACATATAAAAAGAAGAAAGAAGAAAATTAAAATTAAAATTTTGCAAATATCCCACGAATATGGCATCAACTAAGACTTCATTAAGTCTCCTTCGACTCAGATTTAGCAATCCCGTTTTCTATATGCCTATGGATGCCGGTGTTTTTTTTCCTATTCTCTAACATTTCTCTTGCTGGCGAAGCGATCGTATGGAAACGCATGGCCATTTCAGCGTTGTGTAAATGTTATCTTTTTCTATGTCCACTGTCAGACTGTGTAGTCACCAGTAGAAAAAGGGGCTTTCGTTCGGGCCTGGCCAGCCCATTAGTCCCGGTTTTTATACGAACCGGGACCAACAGGTGCATTCGTCCCGGTTCGTGAGCCCAGGTAGCCGGCCGGGGCCTCGCGGGCTTTGGTCCCGGTTCGTCTGGACCCATTTGTCCCGGTTCTAGGAACGAACCGGGACCAATGGGCCTCGCTCCTGGCCCATAACCATTGGTCCCGGTTCCAGCCACGAACCAGGACAAATGATTTGCTTATATATAGCCCATCGCCAGCGAGCAGAGCACTCCACCTTGCTCTGTTTTTACTGGCCGGCGAGGGGAGGGCATTTGGGTGCTCTAGCTCACCTCCTATGCACATGAGGTGTTCGATGAAATGTCCGAGCCACACTAGTTAATATTTCTTCTCTCGAAACTCGACCTCCGAGCTCCATTTTCCCCGAGATTTTTCTAGGTTTAGCGGTTCATCACGTCCCGTCTCCGTCTTCACCGCCGTCGATCGCCCGCGCCGATCTCGTCGCCGGCACCACCGTGGTGAGCCTCTTGTTCTTATCTTCTTTCTGAAAGAAAAAAATTATTACTTGAGATAGATACTTGTCTAGTTTTCTTACTTTTATTATTCCTTGTTATTATATAGTGCGATGGTTCTGGTATCCGCCCCCGTTGGCCCTCGTCCTGTCTATGATTCGGATGTGGTATATATTATCTTTTTATAACTATTTGGTTCATTTATTGTTTATGACAATTATGCCGACCAACGTGACATAGATTTTATTTATGTAAGAGGTGGTTGAACGGAAATTCCAACCAACCCTATTGTCGAGAGGTTAAATTTAGTTGAAGAAGAAAACAATTACTTGTAGGAAAAAATAAAAAAATTGAGGAGGAGAAGATGATATTGCAGTTGCATGTTGAGGATGTCGTCGATGATCACAAGATCAAGATGGATGCAATGCGGTTGAAGATTAGAAAGATTAGAAAATTTGCCATTCATACCGAGGCTTGGTATCATTATGACGTTGGATCAATTGTTACCTTATTTGTGATTATGATCGCATTTGTTGTTGCATTGAAAGGTTTTACATAGTTTCAATGTATGGTTTAACTAGATGCTCTAGAGAGCTATATGTTGTTCAATTTGAACTATGTATGTACTTTGGTCTTAATGTGATGATGAACTACTATTAATTTGGTCACTTATCTATCCATGTTCATTTGTAGTGCTTTTCAATTTTAGGGTCCTATAGCTGAAAAAAATCAGTACATGCATGAAAAATAACAAATGAAGTCAGAAAGAGTTGAAAATTGATGATGTGGCTTTGAATGGTGCATTTTGAACACAGAAAAACTATGGAGTTCAAATAAGTTCAAAAAAATGAAATCCTTTTGTAACAGACGAATTTCCGTATGAAACCCTGATACTTCGAAAGAGATTGTCCGTTTTGTACACGAAGTGCATCCAGTTTTTGTCGTAAGCCTCTCTACTTTCTTGCACATGCTATGTGGGTGAAATGATGATACCATGCCAACTTTTAACCTTTTCGAAGTTCATTTGTAGTGCTTTTCAATTTTAGGGTCTTATAGCTAAAAAAATCAGTAAATGCATGAAAAATAACAAATGAAGTCAGAAAGGGTTGAAAATTGATGATGTGGCTTTGAATGGTGCATTTTGAACATAGAAAAACTATGGAGTTCAAATAAGTTCAAAAAAATGGAATCCTTTTGTAAAAGACGAGTTTCCGTATGAAACCCTGATACTTCGAAAGAGATTGTCCGTTTTGTACACGAAGTGCATCCAGTTTTTGCCGTAAGCCTCTCTACTTTCTTGCACATGCTATGTGGGTGAAATGATGATACCATGTCAACTTTTAACCTTTTCAGAGTTCATTTGAAATGCTTTTCAATTTCAGGGTCTTATAGCTGGAAAAAATCAGTAAATGCATGAAAATTAACAAATGAACTCAGAAAGGGTTGAAAATTGATGATGTGGCTTTGAATGGTGCATTTTGAACATAGAAAAACTATGGAGTTCAAATAAGTTCAAAAAAATGAAATCCTTTTGTAACAAACGAGTTTCCGTATGAAACCCTGATACTTTGAAAAAGAAACAAAATAAAATAATCAGTAAATGCATGAAAATTTAATAGAAAAAATAATCAGTAAATGCACCAACCGGTACTAAAGGGGGGCATTGGTACCGGTTGGTGGCACGAACCGGGACCAATGCTCTGTGTATATAAGCTGGACAGCTTCCCGCCCTTTGGGCTGCTGAAAAGAGACCTTTGTTCCCGGTTGGTGGCACCAACCGGTACTAAAGGGGGCATTGGTACTGGTTGGTGGCATGAACCGGGACCAATGCTCTGTGTATATAAGCTGGACTTGTGAAAATTTTCATTCAGTTCTTCGATCTGCCTCTCTGCCGCCGAACGCCTCGACACCGACGAACACCTCGACGCCGCCAGGCTGCCGGACCTCGACGCCGACGCCGTCGCCGCGCCCTGCCTGCCCCGACGCCGCCACGCCCCTGCCATGCCCCGACGCTGACGTTGTGCGCCCCTGCCTCGCCCCGACGCCGTCGCGCCCCTACCCTGCCCCGACGACGCCGCCGTGCGCCCCTGCCTCGACCTCGACGTCAACGCCGTCGCGCCCCTGCCCTGCCCCGACGCTGCGCCACGCCCCTGCCCTGCCGTCAACGCCGCCGCACCACTGCCCGCCGGACAGGCTGGTACTCCCTCCTCCCTCCCACCCCTCTCCTCTGTCCTTCCTTCATGTATGTGATGATGGTGAAGTTGGTTCAGTGCAAAGTTTCAGAGAATTGCATGTTTTCAGCCATGTCCACAAGGTGTTTGATGAAATGCTAGGGCTAGCTAGGGAACTTTGTTTTATGTGAAACTTGGCAGGATGATGTCTCCTTGGATGTTGGTGAAGATGGTCAAGTTGGTTTGTTAAAAGGAAAAACTTGTTAGTGCAAGTTTTATGAAAATTTAGTGCTGGACAGAAACTACATGAATTTTTTTGGTGGACTTGCTAGATGAAATTGGGGCTGCCCTTCTGGACTTAAGGGTTTAGTAGGAAGGACTACAAGATGTAAAAAAATCAGAATTTTTTTAGCAAGAAAAAATAGGGTTGTAGTTCAATGCCAAGATTGGACCAAAATTGAAAAATGGAAGTTGTGCTCAAAATTTTCAAATGACCAAAGTGGGTTTTTGAATAAAAGTGATCTATAGGCATCAGAGGACTTCTCAAAAAATTTGTGGCATTTGAAAGGAATTATTTGAAATAGTTCTAGTGCAAAAAGTTACATTTAAGAAAAAATAAGAAAATTCTACTGATGTTTTTGTTCATAGCATTTTTTTTGTCCATGTATGTATGTATGAATGGATGGATGGATGGATATGGATGTATATACAAAATATTCATATATGATGTTTTTTGTTCATAGCAATTTTTTTCCATGTATGTATAATTTATGTATGTATGTTCATATATGCAAAAGTTACATTGAAGAAAAAATAAGAAAATTCTATTTTTTTTCTTCTTCTCTTCTATCCCGATAATTTCAACACGAGGGGGGGGGGGTCGATATACCCCCTCCCTGATAAAATTATTTTCCCATGTATGTATGTCGTCGTTGTCGATATAACCCCCTCCCGGATAACTTCGACATGAGGGGCGGTCGATATATATACCCCCTCTCGACCGTGATAACTTATACCACGGGAGCACCCCCCGGCCCTCTCGCTCGACCAAAACTCTCGAGACACCCAAACCCTAGAAAAAAAACGATGTCGGTCTCCTACCCCCCCCCCCCCCCCCCCCCCCCCCGCGCCCCTACCCGATCGACAAACTCTCTTGAGGCCACCCAAATTTACCAAGTTAAAAGAGCGTTTTCGTCGAGGCCACCCCGAACCCTTGAAGCGTTGTTGAGGCCATCCCAAACCCTTGAAGTGTTGCCGAGGCCACCCCAAACCCTAGAGAAGCGTCGAGGCCATGCCACTAATATGATTCCTTATTGTGCTTAGCTAGCTAGTTCAACATTTGCCACTAATATATCCATCTGTCATGTTTGAATAATAATTGCCATGTTGTAAATATTTGCAGAAACTATGGATCCGCACCCCCGAGACGAAGCAAAAGAAGCGGCGTTGGAGGAGATAATCGCACACGGAAGTGATGCCGTCTTGTCGTTTCTCAACGACACATGCACCGATGGTCTGGAAAGACAGGATGAAGAAGCAGGCTACGACGATGATCAAACAATGGAGGAGGAAGGACACCGTGATGACGGCTCCGGTGACCGAATGGAGGGGGAAGGACACCGTGATGACGGCTCCGGTGAGCGAATGGAGGGGGAAGGACACCGTGATGACGGCTTCGGTGACCGAACGGAGTCCGGCCAGGTATATATATTAATTAATTAAGCATGTGCTGACTATAGCTAATTGATGCATTAATTGTTTTTGGTATGTACACATATTAACTCTCTTATTTTCTTATTTTCTAGCCCTCCGGATCGAGCAACACTTCGGTAACGAGACGAGGCCCGAAGAGAAAGTTGCGCGCGGATGAAAGGTACACGATCATCGAAATTGATCGCGCTGGCCAACCGATTGAACCCCTCCGGACCAAGCAAAAATTTAATGCTCACTGCGGGGTTCTAGTGAGGGACATGATCCCGATCAGCATCGAGCAATGGTTGAAGCCTAAGGACAAAGACTCTCAGGTGTCTTATGTCAGCGATGGGTAGAAAGCTGATCTCTGGACCACGCTGCAGGAAAATTTCACCTTCCCGCCAGAGGAGGATCCGGAGAATCCAGTTAAAAAGCCAATGATCAAGGCTTATGCTCTTAAGAAGATGGCTGAGCTATTCAAGAGGTGGAAGAATGAGCTGAAATCATCGTTTGTCGACCAAGACAAGACTCCAGAATTTATCGGCCGATTTGAGAAGATCAAAGATCAGTGGCCCGAATTTGTCACCAAAAAGAAATCTGAGAGAGCAGCGAAGATGTCAGTGACAAACAAGAAAAATGCTGCAAAGAAGAAGCATCACCATCGCACGGGGTCAGGTGGCTACCTGAAAGCCCGGCCATTGTGGGACAAGGCTGAGAATGACCTCATTGATAAAGGGATCGAACCAGAGACGCGACGCTGGCCAGACCGTTGCAGGACTTGGTTCTTCGGGGTTGGGGGAAAATTGGACCCTGTAACAGGGAAGTGCGTTTGGACCGACGAGCAGCTGAACACACCCATCGTGAAGCTTCAGGAGTATATCGAAAAGGCGCAGCAAGGGACGTTCGTTCCAGACAGAGAGAACGACGAGCTCACAGAGGCCCTCGGGAATCCTGAGCACCCCGGACGGACACGAGGCATGTCAGGCTCCCTTTCGTGGAAGGCTGGATTTCCCGACACAGGCGGTTACAAACGCCGAGAGAGGAAGAAGAAAAAGGAGTTGACCCAACTACAGGCGCTGCATGCAAGGGTACAAGCGCTAGAGGAACGAGAGGCAGTTCGCAGCACGCGACCTGCCGAACCTACACCCGAAGCTACCCCGCCATCTCAGCGGAGAAGCAGCGTGGCTTCCACAGAGCTGCTTCAGGAGCCTGACTTCACGGCTCCTGCTAGCTACCACGTAGATGCTATCACAGAGTCTCGGCATTGCCACCTTATGACGAAGTGGATGGAATTGAAAGTCAATGCGGCTGTTGGCTCTGTTGCACCTCCTGAACCTGGCGCAACTTTTCACTGCCAGCCGATTCCAGAAGGATATGCTAGGGTGGCGGTGGATGAAATCACAGAAGGATTTGAGGACCTCCAGCTTGACCACCCTACGGGTGAAGGGGAGACTCGGCTGGGTTCTTGTCTGAAGACTCCATGCCTATGGCGGAAGGAGCTCACCAACCTTCCGAACTGGATGCCTCCGCCTCCTCCTCCTCCTCCGGCGAGTCAGGGCACTCCGCCTCCTCCTCCGGCGAGTGACGATCAGGGCACTCAGCCTCCTTCTCCGGCGCGTGGTGGCACTCTGCCTCCTTCTCCGCCTCGCCAGCAAGGGCGGAAGAGACCCGCCGCCGCCCCGGCTGCTCCGACGCGTCGTAGTCCTTCTCCTCCGCCTCGTAAGCAAGCACGGAAGAAGACAGCCGCAGCCGCTCCATATGCTCGGCGTCTAGCAGTACAGCCAGAGGCGGGAGGCAATACAGATACAGTCCACCTCTCAAGCCTCTAGAGAAGTTACCGTACGAGATGACTGTGGAAGAAAACAAGAAGATTGTGCAAAAAGAAGTGAAGGACTTCTTTGAAGGGGCGAAAGCAGATAGACATCCACCTCCGGAGGAGAAGGTAGATCTGGTGAAAGCAAAGCGCACTATCGATGCCCTGAGGAAACCACCAAAGTCTCCGCCGAAAACCAACTATGAGTGCATTACTGCAAAGGCATATCTCGAAGCGGAGCAGTTGGGAAGTACTGTCAGTGATCAAAGGTTAAAAGAACGATGAGCAGCTGGGAAGAAAATTGCCCAACTCGGCGAACAAGCGAACCAATCGTGCCCCCCGCTCAATGTGTCTAGCGACATCGTCGCTAATGCTTCGGGGATGGTGCCCGGTTATAGCAATCTTGGAGATTACCTGCCCGACGATGTACATTATGATTTCTTGGAGGTGGACGAACACATATATGAGTACGGGAAGCCTCTCGTCAAAGATGAAAAATCTCTAACAACGATGATGCGAAGATTCCATAATTGGTACATGAAAACCTGTAGAGAGTCTGGGGGGTGGATACTTTGTATCTGAGAGTTAAAGAGGAGCACGGCCTCGTTAGAATTGATCTGTTGACTATTCCATTTGAGGAGTTCTTCCAGTTCTTCAATCAAAAGGCCCTCGATAAATTAACGGTCACTTGCTACTGTCTGTAAGTACTACTTCTGTCATTAAGTCTCTATATATAGCTCAGCTCTTTCGTTGCATGTATTTATAATTATCCTCACTATATTATGCAGATTGAAGATCGTCGAGTGCAGAAAGGAGAAATGTATGATCTCGGGTTCATTAACACAAATCTCATAGATGAATTTTAGGTTAAAAAGAGGGCCGAAGAGGCCGAGGCCAACTTGCTCAAATCATTGTTAATAAATCAAAACAAAGATTTAATGTCGTGTGCATATTCGGTTTCCCTTATTACTCGAGCGAGGTTATAGTAATGTAATTGATGAGTTATGCATGCGTGCGCAGCTTCCACTATATTCTCCTGGAGATTAAGCTTGAGCGGTGACTAGTAACCGTCTTAGACTCGAGACGAAAAGATCCCGAGACCTATGCGGACATGACTAAAATTCTCAACAAGTAAGTTCAATCGATCATTATCGCACCATATCGGCAACTTTTTTGTTCATTTCCTGATATCTCAAGTAATAATTATTTTCTTTGTCTTGCAGGGTTTCGAAACAGTTCACCGCAGAAGCTCCGGGACTGCCGAAGGAGCTACGATATACATACCCGAAAGTAAGTACTACTAGCTAGCTAGTTGCGCGCATCTCCCGTTGATTCTAGCTACTTTCATCAATGCCATTTATAATGCTTCATTATCAGTTTGATTGACCTCTATTTCTCGTAAAGTGCTTGTGGCAGGAACAAGGGAATGATTACTGTGGATACTACGTGTGCGAGTTCATCTACAACGCGACTTTGAAAAATAAGCGGGGTTACTCTAAAAGACAATATGAAGTGCGTAAGCAATAATATTCACAATTTCATTTTATTACACCATCATTTCTATTGAGTTTCATTCACATATATGTATTAACCCCCTTCTTCAAATTAGACGTGGCAGATGCGGAATGAACTCCTACCAAAAGATTGCATGAAAGCAATTCAAGAGGAATTGGCAGGATTCTTTCTTGACCACGTCATTAATAAAGCCGGAGAATACCATGTGGAAGTTGAGTTCAAATGCTAGGGGATTGTAAGAGATCTTACATATTGTATAGGTATGTAGCCAGTAGCGTCGGATAGATAATACGAAAACTTGTTGTTCGACCAATCTCTCGGAGAAGGAGAGGTGGATCACTTCTCTCGGTATGCATGACGAACTTCTGTACTTAATGGTTTCCTTCATTTTCTTACTAGCTAGCGTGTCGAGGGCCTCTCTATGTATAGTACGTAGCGTCGACCAAGCACGGAGATAAGAGAGGACACTTCTCTCTATTAATTAATTAGCTACCTAACACAATATATGAAATACCTTAATTAACCATACAAAACCCCCAAATCCACCCCCCCTTTTAGAAAAAAAAACCCTAGCCCCTGAACAGCTGACGCGTGGATGCCTATTGGTCCCGGTTGGTGCCACCAACCGGGACTAAAGGGCCTCCTGCCTGGGCTCGCAGCACCGGCCACGTGGAGGCCCATCTGTCCCGGTTAGTATAAGAACCGGGACTAAAGGCCTAGTCATTAGTAACGACCCTTTAGTCCCGGTTCCCCAACCGGGACAGATGGGCCTTATGAACCGGGACAAATGGCCCTTTTTCTACTAGTGAGTCCCAATGCTTTTTCATGGTCGGTGTAAAAAATTGTGTGTGGATGAACGTTTATATAAGTTTCAGTTTCATTGGGATGTCTCATACTTGTTAGGGTTTCCTCTCCCGTACGATAGCTAGAAGGCGAGGAATGCCACGACCGAGGAGGCCACATAGAAGGCATAGCCATGGCAAAGCCTCCACGAGAGCGTCTAGCTAGCACCCTCCAAGCCCAGGCCACTGCCAGACGAGGTCCTTGTCGACAAGGTTGTCTCCGCTGCAACCAAGCTCCGGCTAGCACCTTTATGGCATGCTCTTCCACTAGAAACTAATAGAGCATTTGCATCCACTTTTGTACAACACAGATGGAAGCATGGAATGAAATTCATTGATTGGATGTTAATTAACCAAATTTCCATGGCAGTTGTAGATATTATAGTTCATGGCAACCATAGACGCTTAGTTCATGGCACAACAAATCTTATACCTGTCATGGCAAAAATTTGTAGTAGGTACATGGAATTTAAAAAAAATGTAAGAAGAAGGTAATAACGGCAATTGTTTTGGTTTTAATTTGCGTTAAGTTTTAGACACCAAACAACATGGCAAATTTTCATGTACCATTCCAAATTTGGCATGTGTCTATGAAAAATCTATTATATACACTATGGCAAGTTTTTTGACATAACATGCAATTCTTATTTTTGTACCTATGTCTATGGAAAATTCGTTATATGCACTATAGCATGTTTATTGAACATAACATGGCAAATTCAATTTATTTTTTCCTTCATATATTAAGGAAAAACTCTATTTTGGAGGTATGGGGGATCATTTTCTAGTGGAGCGACGGACCAGGTAAATGTATGTACCATGTTACATGCCAACCTCTAAGAATTTTTGTTTTTTTCTCATGCAAAATCTAAGAAATGTTCCATGGAAAATTGTAAATAATTTACATGGATAATTGTAGGGATGTTTTGAATTGTTTCCACGGCAACTTCTAGATAACAATTATTTCCTTAACATCGCCATTTTTAGTTAATTTTTTCTTCTTATTATCAAGGCTAATTTAGGCCTTTTCGTTCCTCTAAATCATGGTGATTTCTTATTATTTAGTAATTTTCCACCTCGCATATTTATGAATTTTATAATTTTGACATGGAAATTCGGATTATTTTTTGTAATGTTTCAAGCTGTTTCGTTCACATGGCAAATTTATAAATATTTTCTCCATGTCCCATGGCGAATTCATAACCATTTTGTTTTTCAAACATGGCAAATTTAGATTTTTTTTTGTAAGACGCCCACGACAAGCTTTACAAATTTTTCTCACTTACCCATGGCAATTTTGGAAATGTTTTCTACTTTTGCAAATTTTACATACTTCTTTTTCTTTTTTCTACAAAAAAACATTTTCTACATATTGTTAGTTTGTAAAAAAATCTACTGGTCACATTTTCTACATATTTATATTTCCAAACATGGAAAATTTATAATTTTCCATAATGCCGACATGGCAATTTTATAAAACAATTGAACTTGCTACATGGAAAATTTATATATATCATGGAAAAGGATTATTATTCACATGACAAGTTTATAGATTTCTTTTGTTTTCTAAAACATGTTAGCTTCTGGGATCATGTTTGTATAGGAAGATGGAAAACTTACATTTTTTTTGTTGGGACTGTCTAGGACACATCTAGATGTGACATAGTTATGTCACATCTAAGCTGATGTCCACTCTGTGTGGTTTATTTTTTCCTAGTTTTTTTTGTTTCTTGTTGCTGCATTATATGTTTGTGGGAGCTTAGATGTGACATCCTTCAAAAACATCTAGATGTGAATTAGACAAACTGTTTTTTGTTTCCCTGTAATGATGGAAATTTTAGAGAAAATATCATAGCAAAATGTACATATTTTTACTTCTTTCTAAGAAAAATTGTTCTATGCAGAATGTAATTGTTGTAAAATGTTTTTGGAAAAATCAGAACATTCTTGTTTTACAAACCATGAGAATTGTAGGAATTTTTATTATGCTTTCTTGTGTCAACTTTAGGAAAAACCATGGAAATTATTTGGACTTGTTTCCACTTTTATAACTGCAAATGTAGATATTTTTTCTCTTTTATAATAACAAGTGTTACCATGGTCGCTTGCATTGTGAGTAAAACAAACCATTTAGTATTTTTCCATGATGTATAAATCAAATGTGTACAATTTGCCATGTTGCTATGCTTTCATATTCCATTCATATACTTGTTACACATAGCTATGATTTTTTGTAGGTATTTATGTTTGTTAACTTCTCAATCATGGCCTTTTCATAATTAAGAGCACGACAATCTTAATTTTAATGGCATAAAAAATTTATTTGCAATGCCGTGGCAATTTTATTTATTTGCATCATGGCAATTTACTGTGTGTGATTTTTATGTTATGAAAAACGATAATATGAATCAGGACATTTTATTATTGAGAACATGGAAATTTTGCTGACAATGGCCTGGATTTTTGTTACAGTTCAATTTTGCATCATTATCATCGAAAAGTAAAAAAGTCTTTGCCTAACAACTTAATTTTTTTCATGGCAACTTAAATTATACAACCATGGTAAATCATACAACCATTGCAAATTCCTATATGTCTTTTTTTAAGAACACACAAATTCTCCATATATGATCTTTTCCTGTATTTGGAACATGAGATAGTTTTTGTTCCTTTCCTAATTTTTTAGATTTACTATGGCATTTTTTCCATGTAGGTATGCTTTTTTCTTTTTTGTAGTTTACTATGACAATTTTCAGTAGGTGTTTTGCAGTTTATCATAGAAAAAAATTGTAGTTCAAAGGTTTACCAAGTGTTGCTTAGGAGGACCAACAGGGACGCTACATGCCCATTGAACTTAGTTGGGGCATGTTCACCTGGGTTGTTTGTTAGTGGCATGTGTCGCCTGCAATTTTTTCTTTGTGTGGTCAAGCCATTTGCATCGTATAAATTGTTCCCGCCCACAACCCCTCAATGTGGATGCCAGCTCTGTATGCACGTCCTTGAGATAAGATGTTTGTAGGTGTGCGCATAGGCTTCATTGAAATTCCCTAGATGAGTTGCTTTCTGAATTTGAATTAGTTAAATCATTATTTTTATGTGCCTTTAGCAATCTGCCTTGAAAATTCGCAGGGGCACGTACGCACCTGCTGAGACACACCAGCCGCTCGATTACCTTGTGATCCACAAAGTCATTGTCTCCCACATGAGGGCACATCAACTTTTAAAGTTTTAGTTTCTGAAACTTATGATTTTTCGGTCGCTCGTACCAAATTTAGAAGTTGAAAGTTAAAATTTACAATTTCATTGGTTGCGGGTTCTGAAACTTACAATTTTGTCAATCGCTAGTACAAAGTTTGAGAAGTTGAAACTTAAGGAAATTTTAGAAACTCGTCAAAACGTATACTCATTTGAAACACCTCGTCACCAGAAACACGAATATGCAACCAACACTTAATTCGGAATTTTGGTTCAAAAAATATGCAAGATGGCGAATTAAAGGCCAAAAAAAGAAGGATGTGAGCCCCTGCCCTTGTGTGCTACAAATCACCTCCCGATCCGCCTCTTTGTGTTTGGTCTTCCTTGTCAGGATCCTGATGACCCACAAGTATAGTGGACCTATCATAGCGTTTTTGATAAGTAAGAGTGTCGAACCCAACGAGGAGTAGAAGGAATTATCAAGTAGTTTGTAGCAAGGTTTCACTATAAATGTTGTAAAGAAAATTTGATAGGTTGTTTGATAGCAAGATAATTTATAACAATTTAAATAGTAACAAATGTAATAGAGGGCAGCAAGTGGCCCAATCCGTATGCATGCTAAGGACAAGGTGGTGGTGTTTCTTATAATAGCTCAAACACTCTTGAGGACACACGGGAATTTTGTAAGTTACTTTCACCGTGATTCATGAAGTTAACGTTCACTGCTTTGATACGTGTTGTGAGGGTGGACCGGAGCTAGGGTACTGTACTTACTTGAACAAATACCTACTTATGATTGTACCCTCCATGCAAACGTTCGCAAATACAAAATGATTAAGATAAATCTAGCTAAAGCGTTAAACAAAAGTATTCCAAACGGCTGCTCACGGAACAATTCATAATCTGGGGTTTGGGTTTTCTATCACTCACACAACCCATCATCTATAAAATAATTCCACAATGGCTTCCACTAGGACAAAAGATGGTGAAGTATCATGTAGTCGATGTTCACATAACACCACTAGAGGAAGAATAACACAACATATCATCAAAACATTACTTGTATTCAACTTAACATGATTACTAGCAAATAGACTTCTCCCATATCCTATAGAACTCAATGATCTAACCACAAGACATCATATGGATCATGATCAGTGGGTATAAATATATGATGAACAATCTGATTATAACAATCTTTCATGGATAAATCTCCTATGTATCAACTACAAGGTGTAATCAACACACATATGTACTCCCAGCAACCAATCTGAAGTTTGATATAAAGATTGAGAAGATGGATAAACTAGGGTTTGGAGATGGGATGGTGTTGATGAAGATGTTGATGCCGATGATGATCCTGACAATGCATGGAGTGTTTGTGATGATGATGACTTCGATTTCCCCCTCCAAAAGGAAGTTTTTCCCAGAAAATTGCTCCACCGAAGAGGAATATCCGTGATTTTTCTATGGTAAATGGAATTTTATGGCCAAAGGGCATCGGGAAGCGAGCCACCAGGGGCCCATGCGGCCATGTGGCACAGCTTAGGGCCCACCCGCAGGGTGGCCGTGTGGTGCGTGCCCTGGTGGGTCCCCTCTGGCCCATCTTATGGCTCATGGCTTCATATTTTGTGGAAATAATTTACTAAATATCAGCTGCATTTGGAGCTATGAAAATTTACTTTTTCTTCTATTGTATTATTGGTCCAGATTTCCAGTTGTTCGGTAATCTCCCTCTCTGTGTTTACGTTGCATTTTAAGAGATAAATGGCATTAGAATTGCATCATATTGTGAAATATATCACTGAAATATGATAAGTTGTAGTAGTTAATATTGATGCAAAATAGATGTGTCAACTCCTCCAAGCTTAGAGTCTGCTTGTCCCCAAGCGAATGTCGTGCTCAGTAAACATGACCACAAGTTTATGGAGAGAGATGACGATAATAAAGAATATAGAAATGGCAGCATCACACTTACTAACTTCATTATATATCATAAGTAGCAACTCCCCCTCATAAAATTTCTCATGAACAAGTAATAACCTATTCACATGTTAAAGTTTAAACAATAAACTCTCTTGAAACCGAGCAAACTATGTTCTTAGTCATCAAACAATCAAAATTCATCCCATTGTTCCAAAAGAATCTACGTAAAAGGACATACTCAACTATCATTTAGTCTTTAGATGATTGCTGGCACTCAGGAGCATATTTTTTAGAACAAACATTTTCCACCAGACACAAACAAAGGTAGGGGTGTTGAAGTGCTTAATTAACTGCTCAACTTATTTATCTCAGTGATAATTGTCAACAATAATGAATCATGATCATATATATTCAACTGGGTATATGTGCCTGGATGTTTCCCCACCATACAACATTTGTCAAGTGGAGAATAAACAAGGTTGGATAAGAAGTTGACTCCATAGTAAAATAAAAGTAACAAAAATAATAAAAGATAGGCCCTTCGCAAAGGAGCTATTCCAATGAAAAATGTGCCATGTAATCATCTGGGATTCAAAACTGTTGTTTCTATGTATATGTGTTTCCCACAAAAGGAGTATCTATAGTAACTCAGGTATCATCAGGTACAAGTTCTCCACGGTGATGCTAGAGCGAAGAGACCCTTCTCAAGATGCTGCAACCTGCACCATAGCCAACTCCGGATCACCATCTCTACTATAGGGCGGCTATAAATCAACACATGGTATCATGTTAGTAAGATTCTCCTTATCCACTAGAAAAAGGGAAAAGCCAAGATTACCAATTGACTTGGTCCACGATGAAAGGAACGATAATCTCACAAAAATTGAACACTATGAGTCCCAATATTTTGGAATTTGCTATGTTTACTTATGTTTTATAATATGCAACTTTGATCCCTGCTTTTTGTATGAACATGCAAACACAAGAAATTTAAAAATTATATTGTGAATATTTTTCATGGCAAATTAATCCAATGAAACAAGTTGCATGCATGCAGTCTACCTAACTATGATTTGCAATCATTGAAAAAGAGAAGTATGACATCAGTCTTTCTAAATCATCCTCTACATTAGAACATATCAAGATAAAAATATCTTGCTTCTTCTAAAAAAATCTAGCCGCAAAAATTAAAGTTGTACCTATGAGATAGCAATATTTTTTATGATATGTCTACAGGGGTACATGTTCAGACATTGTTAGGGAAAAACCTTTTGAAGAAAAGGTAATTTCTCATGCAAGAACATGTTAAAGGATGAGGTAACTATAGCCAGACCCTAAGTGATCAAAAGGAGCAATCAACTCAATTATGAGTTACTGCTATAAAACTAAATTATATAATTTGATACATTACGCAAACCATTCTATTATGAACCTTCCGTGCTTTCGAGTTGTTAATAATTAATCCAACTATAAAAAATCGGATTTTTGTCCTTTATTTGTTCATACAATAGTAGTTAAGGATATAATAATTACAAGAAGAAACTAAGAGTCATCTGTCTTTATATGTACGCGAGACTTTACTTATATTAGCTAGTACAACTTTACAATGTTTATTTATAGGTTTCTTGCCAGCATGTATAGTGACATAAATTATAGAGAAAACATCCTAAGTCGGTTCAATATTTACAAATTTATTATTGATTTCTAACGGCAACATCCAATTAAAAATTACATAGAGACAAATTTTGGCCGGTTTATATTTTCCAAGGTCGTAAATGAATATTCTACCAATGATTCATACAACTTAAGTTTCTATTTGTAAATTATTAGATGACGTGGCATTGTGTTATCTTGCTTCTATGATTCTCATGTGTTATTCCATTACATTAAACTTTCGAACAAGAAAGATTATCTAAATCTAAGGCAACATTCTCCTCCTCATATACTACCCCTTCCGTCCCATAATATAAGAATAATTTTCAAGCTAAACATTCTTATATTATGAGACCGCTGGAGTATATGCTAGCTGTGCAAAAGATTATGATATCTATGGCCCGTGCGAATGCACGGATTCAGAACTAGTGATGCTCTAACTCATAACTCATAGCGAGGTCCTGAAAGCGCTAGAGCAAATATTGAACAATTGTCGTTTTGTTTGTGATGTGGCCGACCACATCTTCCACCTACGCACTCCCCGAACTATTTGCTAGATTTGTTTGAGAGAGAGGTAGCTATTAGCTTGATGTGGTAATAGCTGACCGGTTCAAGCACATAACTGGCTGGACAGATTAAGCACACGAGTGCGTGCAACGACCCCCCACTCGGCCGGATTGGTTGGTAATAGACGTAGACGTGTCGCACGCGCCATCCATGCATCTCCTACCTTGCATTCGTGGCCATCCATCCTCCCGTCCAACTGACCAAACCCCTTCTCCCCGAGGCCACCCTTCCCACGTATATATGCCGTACGTCCCCCACGCTCATATCACACAGCATCTGTCATTCATCTACCTCCTGCTCTATCCCGCAAACTTAGACGTCGCACATAGCCTCTGTTGAGGTAACTACTAGCTAGCTTGTCAGCCGCTGGTAGCTTACCGAGAGATCAATGGCGGCGACGATGACGGTGGAGGAGGTGAGGAAGGCGCAGCGGGCAGAGGGGCCGGCCACCGTGCTGGCGATCGGCACGGCGACGCCGGCAAACTGCGTATACCAGGCCGACTACCCGGACTACTACTTCAAGATCACCAAGAGCGACCACATGGCCGACCTCAAGGAGAAGTTCAAGAGGATGTGTAAGTTCAATGAATCCCATTCTTCTTTGCCGTCTCTTTTGCCTTTTCTCGGATGGACATGCAACCTACTCCCTCTGTAACTAGCTTGCAAAAACGTTTTATATTGTGAGAGGGAGGGAATAACAAGCAATGCTTTATTTCAGGTGACAAATCGCAGATCAGAAAGAGGTACATGCACCTAACTGAGGAGATCCTGCAGGACAACCCCAACATGTGCGCGTACATGGCGCCGTCTCTGGACGCGCGCCAGGACATTGTCGTCGTGGAGGTCCCCAAGCTGGGGAAGGCGGCGGCACAGAAGGCGATCAAGGAGTGGGGCCAGCCACGGTCTAAGATCACCCACCTTGTCTTCTGCACCACCTCCGGTGTGGACATGCCGGGGGCCGACTACCAGCTGACCAAGATGCTCGGTCTTCGCCCGTCCGTGAAGCGCCTCATGATGTATCAGCAGGGCTGCTTCGCTGGCGGCACGGTGCTTCGCCTGGCCAAAGACCTTGCTGAGAACAACCGCGGCGCGCGCGTGCTGGTGGTCTGCTCGGAGATCACCGCGGTGACCTTCCGCGGCCCTCACGAGTCCCACCTCGACTCACTGGTAGGTCAGGCGCTCTTCGGTGACGGTGCGGCTGCGGTGATCGTCGGCGCAGACCCCGACATGTCCGTCGAGCGCCCCCTGTTCCAGCTGGTGTCTGCGAGCCAGACAATTCTGCCGGACTCGGAGGGCGCCATCGACGGCCATCTCCGGGAGGTCGGTCTCACCTTCCACCTCCTAAAGGATGTGCCTGGCCTCATCTCCAAAAACATCGAGCGCGCCCTGCAGGAAGCCTTCAAGCCATTGGGAATCGATGATTGGAACTCCGTCTTCTGGATAGCGCACCCCGGCGGGCCAGCCATCCTTGACATGGTTGAGGCCAAGGTCAACCTGAACAAGGAACGGATGCGCGCCACCAGGCATGTCCTCTCCGAATATGGCAACATGTCAAGCGCCTGTGTACTCTTCATCATGGACGAAATGCGCAAACGCTCCACCGAGGATGGCCACACGACAACTGGCGAGGGAATGAACTGGGGCGTTCTCTTCGGCTTCGGCCCCGGCCTCACCGTGGAGACGGTCGTCCTCCATAGTGTCCCCATCACTGCCTAGGCCAACGCATGATCGCTCATTCTCCATTTATCTTCGTCGTGGAAAAATCTACTGTTGTTGGAACTACGTATGTGGTTTGTAGAAGTGTTGGCGTGCTTTGCTGGGCCACCTGGGCCATAGCTGTTCCTTCCTTTGTGCTATGCATACCATGTTTGTTGTTGAGATCGAGGTGGTTTGAACTATTGATTTGCGTAATTGAAAGTACAGTCTTGCTAAACCTCAGTCACTATGACTTGGTTATGTCTCAATTGACGCTATATTCGTGAGATCTTACATTAAGGTCCGTGCAAAAAAATTATGTTTATTTTCTTTCTTACTACATGTTATGTCACTTGACTTGACTGAGACTTGGTTAAGTCTCAATCGACTAAGACATAACCACACCCTTGAAAGTAACCAATTAGGTTTACAAAGAAACCTATAAATCAATCACTATCCAATTTGACTACCCCCGGCTAGACCCCAGAAGAAAACCGTTGAGTAACGAAACCAAAGTGATTGAGTTTAGTAGTTTCTTATAGAAAATTATTGACTCTATAGATATGTTAATATGGAGAAGACAAAATTGTCTGATACACTCACAGGACCGAAAGTGCCCCTTATTTCAAAGAGAGGAGGACGGGTTATTCACATTTAATTTAATGGCCAGAGACAGTGGCTGGTGCGTTAGGCGTTCATTGGGAGAGATATGCGTGTGTGGGTGTAGTCATATGACGATGGCCTCTATGAAAACACCTTTGGTGGCATTCTTTTCCACATATGATGAACAATCAACAAATATATTAAAACAGCGAGATATTTGATGGAAAAGAAAGAATAAGATATAGCTTGCGAGCAATCTCACTTTAAGAATTAAGAGCCTATGACAGTCCACTAGTGAGTACAATAGGAGATGAAAAGTCTAGGATTCGGCTACACTGATATTATGTAGTTAATTCTACTAATAATGTAACATTCTCAAGAACTGAAAACTCTCAAAATCTGGAATGTTGCAACGGAGGAAAAATCATATATTTATTTATATTATTGTTCATTATATCAATAACATGGAATATCTAGTTAATTTAAATAAAACACTGATAGTCTGAGAATAGTTGAAATTATAATCACATTTCCCTAACAACAAAAGAATATCATGCCCCAAAAAATCAAGCACCAAACAACCCTGAAATTTTGTCAGTAGAGAACTTGGTGAGTTCAGAAATAGCTCATGATCTTTGATTATAAAGGATAACACATCATCTCACTTGCGAATCACCCTCTAGAATGGTCTTTTTTCTCGGTCGGAATAGGCAGTTCCTTCCCTTAGAACCGGACTTGAGAGTTTCCTACCTCACGGCTCAGAAATTGCTATATTAATTCCCCTATCTTAACTGAATTCCATTTATCAAAAATCAATCCAATTTGTTCCTGGGTTAATCAGAAGAAATTAATCACCTAAGTTTCAGACCCTAATTTTTATCAATAATCATTTTGATCTTTTTGCCCACCTTCATGTTAGTTTCAGCCACTTGGTTGCTTCATTTCCTTAAATAGAAAAAATGTTGCATACATTACTTTGCTTAAGATTTTTCATGTTGCATACATTAGTTTATACAAAAATCAATTTGGAAAGATGATATAACAACGTGATCAAGTATAAATAGATGCTAAATAGGAATGGTATGTGTACTAAAACTAATAGCCAGAACAAACATAACAGAATGTCGTAGAAAAACTTATGGGTCATCCCACATACAGAATAATAGAACCAGACTCTAAGAGTGCCCATGCAAAATTGATTTTATTGGTTCTTTGTTGGTTGGGGACTCATCCATGTCTTCCCTATTTGAAACCATTAATCTTGTTTTGGAGATAGTTAGAGATTCATATCCGTAGAACAAATTATTGCAAGCACCAGAGTATAGAAAATGATAAACCTACTCTTCAAACTTCAGTGTATGAGTTATGGCTTGGCTTATGTATTATAGAATTCACAGCTATGCCTCCTCTCGAAACTTATAGTTACAACTTAATTATCTCTTGGCTTAGGCATTCTAGAAACATATTTACTGTAGCGGTTGCAACTTAGTTATCTCTTGGCTTACGCATTCCATAGACATTGTTAATGAATAAAATGATATCCCAAATGGTTGTGCACTTACAACTTAGTTATACATGAAATTTGCAGGTATATCAACGAAGCATGTTTTTGATAGCACAATAATATTCTATACAGAAATAGGAGCCCCCCACTACCTGATTTTCATGGCTCCTTGTGCATTCACGTCATCGGTAAACTTTATCTCAAAGTTCCTAACCAATAAAACAATACATCACTATAGCTTCTAGTCCTTTCAAGAACGGTTCCCTTCGGTAAACGTATAACTCCAACACAATTAAAGAAATCGTGTATTGCAAATTTTCCGATAATATTACCACATGCTATAGCGTAGGTTTTAGTTTTCCAATTTAAAGGCCTAGTGTCAAAAGTAT
The DNA here is from genome assembly GCF_018294505.1 of Triticum aestivum. NCBI lineage: Eukaryota > Viridiplantae > Streptophyta > Magnoliopsida > Poales > Poaceae > Triticum > Triticum aestivum. The sequence goes on along the minus strand of NC_057799.1, from coordinate 11,707,731 downwards.
CGACATCTTTGATAGATGGGCTAGGTTCTTCGCTTACATGTCCATTAAGATTTTAGAGGAGCCACTAGATTGCCTATTATGGATAGTAGACATCATGATTTCAAGCCTAAACAAAAGTAGCTACTTGTTGTAATAAAATTGTCTTGTGATTTTTGGGTCTTTTGGAAAGGAGAAAAGAAAAATAACAACTAGCAAAAATTAACTACGAAAAATATATAACAAGGAAGAAAAGTAATGGAGTGTGGGACCTATGACTATAGCAAATATCTCCTCGGGAATGGCACCAAAAAAATGATTGCTTCCTCTAATCTAAGAAATTGTTGTTCCTAAGTGCAAAAAGTTTGTAGGCAAGCAGCAATTTTCCTCAAGTGGATGACCCTAAGGTTTAATCCCCTATGCACCAACTACATGGTGTAATCAACACATAAAAGTACTCCCGGTTACCAACCTAAGGTTTGATACAAAGATTGAATAAAAGGGATGAACTAGGGTTTGGAGATGAGATGGTGCTAGTGAAGATGTTGATGAAGAGTATGATCCCGATGAGGAACAGAGTATTGGTGATGACGAGTGCCCCGCCTAGGTTTAGCCTTGCAAACGGCGGCAGAAAATCAAGAGGATTTTCTATGATTTTCTAGGTAAAATACTAATTTATGGCCAAAGGGCATCGGGAGGCGAGCCACCGAAGGCCCATGTGGCACATGGCGTGACCTAGGGCCCACCCGCATGGGGTGCCACATGGTGCCCTGGTGGGTCCACTCTAGTCCTTCTTTTACAATCTGGCTTAGTGTTTTCTGGAAATAATTTGGTAAAATCTCTGTTGCATTTGGAGCTTCAGAAAATTGCATTCTCTTCTATTATATTTTTGGTCCAAAATTCCAGTTTTCCGGTAGTTTCCCTCTCTATGTTTACCTTGCATTTTAAGAGAGAGGGGACATTAAAATAGCATCATAATGTAAAATATATCAATGAAATAGGATAAATTATAGTAGGAAATAGTGATGCAAAATGGATGTATCAATTACCTATGAAATACCTTGGTATGGTTGTTTCTAATAATAGAATTAGTAATAAACATTGGAAAGGAGTTGAACATAAGACTGAGAAAAGATGTGGATGTTGGCAGCATAAATTGCTTGGATCCATTGATGGCAGAATCACTCTAGTTCAGGCATGCATGACCAACATGCGTTTATTCATGTTGTCTTTTCATCCCATTCCAATGGGAGTAAGGAAAAAAGCTGACTCTCTTAGAGTGGGACTAATGCCCTTAAGATCATCCAGAGTATATCCAATAGCTGCACGGTGCTTCCTCAGAATTTTCAATAATTTCTTTTCTTCATGCTCTGAAAGGTTAGCACTAATAATAATAGGATATATCTTCTTTTCATCAAGATAAGCATATTACAGAGTATCAGGTAATTTTTTAAGCTCGAACACGGGATCACCCTTAGGTGGAGGAGGATCCCCAAGAATCTCAACAGGCAAGTTGTGTTTCAAAACAGGCATTTGATTAAAGAATATTTCATCTAATTCCTTTCTTTCATTCATGAACATATCATTTTCATGGTCTAGCAAATATTGTTCTAAAGGATTAGTAGGAGGCACAGCAATAGAAGCAAGACCAATAATTTCATCTCTATTAGTAAATTCTTTGTCATGGGGGTTGTCTACGAAATTTGGAGAAATTAAACTCATGAGACACATCCCCAAAACTTACACTAACAATTTCTTTCTCATGGTCTATTTTAGCATGAACAATGTTCACTCTACCAAATATAATGGGACAAAAATCATCTTGTGGGGAGCCAAGTACTAGAAAATCAGTAGAGTATTTTATTTTCCCACGCAAGACTTCAACATCTCTAACAATCCCAATTGGTGAGATAATATCTCTATTGGCAGGCTTAATAGTAACATCAATTTCTTCAATTTCAGCAGGTGCAATATCATTCATAATTTCTTGATACAAGGTAAAGGGAATTGAACTCACACTAGCACCCACATCACATATGCCATGATAACAATGATCTCCTATTTTAACAGAAACAACAGGCATGCCAACAATAGGTCTATGTTTATCTTTATTATCTGGTCTAACAATTCTAGCAGCTTCATCACAGAAGTAAATAACATGCCCATCAATATTATCGACCAAAAGATCTTTAACCATAACAATACTAGGTTCAACTTTAATTTGTTCAAGAGGTGTAGGTGTTCTAATATAACTCTTACGAACCACGGCTGAAGCTTTAGCATGTTCCTTTATTCTAACAGGAAAAGGGGGTTTCTCAATGTAAGCAGTAGGAACAATAGGATCAACATTGTACGTAATAGTTTCATGTTCAGCCTTACTAGGTTCTACTATCTTTACTTGAATGGGAGGCTGATATTTAAACCACTTCTCCTTAGGGAGATCAACATGAGTAGCAGATGATTCACAGAAAGAAGCTACTATCTCATAGTCAAGTCCATATTTAGTGCTAAATTCACGAAAAGCATCAGTATCCCTAAAAGATTTAACACAGTCAAACTTAAGTTTATACCTGACTCCATACCTTCGTCGAGCTCCCAATCTTCAGAGTTGCGTTTAATTCTTTCCAATAAATCCTATTTGAATTCAATAGTCTTCTTCATAAAAGAACCAGTACAAGAGGTATCGAGCATGGATTGATCATTACGAGAAAGACGAGCATAAAAGTTTAGAATAATAAATTCTCTTGAGAGCTCATGATTGGGGCATGAATATAACATTGACTTCAGCCTCCCCCAAGCTTGAGCGATACTTTCTCCTTCTTGAAGCCAAAAATTATATATATAATTCCGATCACGATGAACCAGATGCATAGGATAAAACTTCTGATGAAATTCCAATTTCAATCGGTTGTAGTTCCATGCTCCAATATCATCACATAGCCTATACCATGCCAATGCCTTCTCCTTCAAACATAAAGGGAAGACCTTCTTCTTGACTTCATCCTCGGGCAAACCTGCAAGCATAAATAATCCACAAACTTCATCCACATAGATTAGATGCATATCAGGATGTAATGTTCCATCTCTTGCATAAGGATTAGCTAGCAGTTTCTATATCATACCCAAAGGAATTTCATAATAAATACTTTTAGTAGGTTCACTAGGTTGAGAGGCAACTCTTTGTTTTTCCGGTCAGGGTGAAGATACCCTGAACATGTCCCTCAAAGGATTATTTTCCATAGTAACAAGTGACAGTAAATTTTAGCACACTATATAAATTTTCCCTTACCAAATTCTACTTACCAAAGGCGTTTCACTCCCCAGCAACGGCGCCAGAAAAGAGTCTTGATGACCCACAAGTATAGGGGATCTATCATAGTTCTTTCGGTAAGTAAGAGTGTCGTACCCAACGAGGAGCAGGAGGAAACGACAAGCGGTTTTCAGCAAGGTATTCTCTGCAAGCACTGAAATTATCGGTAACAGATAGTTTTTGTGATAAGATAATTCGTAACGGGTAACAAGTAACAAGTGTAGCGAAGGTGCAGCAAGGTGGCCCAATCCTTTTTATAGCAAAGGACAAGCCTGGGAGAACTCTTATATAAAGCAAAGCGCTCACGAGGACACATGAGAATTACTGTCAAGTTAGTTTTCATCATGTTCATATGATTCGCGTTCATTACATTCATAATCCCGAGACCACGAAGCAAGCAGTGGCTGACGGTCAATCCTGCTAAAAAACAATTAAACAAAGAACCGAACCGTCAGACACCGCTTGCTTCGTGGTCTCGAGGACTGGTCGATCCTGGCTCGGTGGCTGCCCACCCGCCTGCCACCCACCCTGCCGCCGACAGCTGCGGCGCGACCGCTGGTCTACCGTCTACTTAAGTCGGCTCTACAGATCTGCAGTAGCAATCTCTACTCATCTCGAAGCTTATTCATCGCCTCTTCCCCAACTCCTAAACTCCTCTAGGTAAACACCAAGGTACACTGGTTCTTATTCCTTAGTTGATTCCTTGGTGTGTTCTATATGAAATCAAATGAAAATATGCAATTTGTACTAGTACAATACTACTCTATCAGGTATGTACTGTTGGTTCTAACAGAAAATTATTGGATTACTTGTACTGGTAGGTTAATTTGTATCATATGGGAATTTTCTGTGTAATTCATTCCGGCAAGCCGTTCTATTACTAATACTAAGCTGCTAGTATGCTACTACTAGCATGCTTTGTATCTGAATTTTTACACTAGTACTTCAGTTAGTTGATAGGGAAGACCAAAGATAATGTAGATTGTGAAGAATGCTAATGTGTACTTCATCTCATTAATATTTTAATTAATGGCTAATACTAATATGTGATTTCTCTTCACAGAGAACGGCATTTATATTAGAGATCAATAGTCTCTTTTGCAAAATATGAACTATTGGGATATACATTCTTTTTGCAAGGTATGTTCACTTTAGTGATAACTTGTTGTGTTACTATTTAGTGATAACTTGTTGTGTTACTATTGGATAAAGTATTTTTTGGAACTTAGATGAAATATCTTATGACTTCCAAGAAAATTGCTATATATAGCATATTTAGACATTTATAAGCCTATGTATAAACATGTTCGACGGGTTTTTTATAGTTGGGTGCCCCCGCTCGGTTTTTATCCTGGGTCCGCCCCTGTGATAGTCATATTGTTAGAGCATCTCCAGCCGTTGAGCCCCCCAGGGCACCGAAAAAGAGCGGCCTGGGGGCGAACCGGCGCTAGATCGGCCCCTGGGGGCGACCTAGCTCCCAGCCACGCCCCCAGGTGCCGCCCCCCAAGCCGCGGCAAATTCAAACGTACATTCCCGCTCATCAAAATAGACGCCACAAATCCGGCGATCAAGCGGCCACAGTTCGACGTACAAAAAAGAAAGGACGCGCGTGCAGCGCATCAAACGGCGAGGTCGGCCTTCGGCGTCGGCGGAGTCGGCGTGCGCTGGCTTGGCGGGGTCGGAGCTTCTTCTGTGCTGGGCGGTGTCGGCGTCACTTCTGTGCTGGCATCATCGCTCGGGCTTGGCGGCGGTGTCGGCATGGGCATGGGAGTCGGCGGCGTCGTCGACAGCACCTGGTTCAGGATGAGGCCACGCTCCGCCAAGTACCAGGCCTTGACCGCCTCGTCATTGCTCTGGAGCATGTCCGCCCCGCCCAGCAGGAAAGCCAGGTCGGTGTTCCTCTTCTTTGCGGCGACGTTGGTCCGGAGTAGGTCGAGCTTGACGGCACTGCTCGACATCAACGCCGACCACCGCGCCTCTGTCTTCTCTTCACGCAGGGCAGCCCGGGCCTGTGCGTCGGCGAGGCAATGCTCGATGGACTCCTGCACTCACGCGGTGGCCGCGTCGGCGTGTTTCGCCTTCTTGGCCCCTTTGTTGCCGTCAGGCCGCCCTTCTGACGCGCCCGGCGTCGGCGCGTCCGGCTTGTAGGTCTCCTTGGCCATGTCGAGGGTGCGCCGGACTTCTGCCCACTTATCGCACTTGTCAATGCGCTTGTAAACGTGGAGGTACTTGAATTCTTGGTCGCTGTTGGTCCGGCGATACATGACAAACATGCGCACCAGCTGCGCGGAGGAACAAACAGTTGGCGGGCGCACACGGCAAAGAAAAGAGGGAGACCGGCGTGCCATACCTGATCCTCAGCGTTGGCGCTGCTCTCCGGGCGAGCCGCGACCTCCTCGACGATCCCATGCCATTTGTTGCACGCCGCATGGATGAGCCCCCAACGGTTCGCTTGCCTTCGCCCCGCACTGCATGTAGACGCCTTTAAAGTAGGGGTCGACGAGCTTGCGCTCATCGAACTCGGCCTTGATGCGCTCCCAGTATGTCTTGATGCTCTGGTTTGTGCCGGTGGTCCGGTCGAGGCAGACGACTTTCCACGCTTCGGCGAGGCATTCCTGCTCCTTGGACGCCCACTTGATGCGCGGCTCGCCAGTCCTGGTCGCCCCCTTCTTCTTCTTCTTGCGCCTCTTCGCCGGAACAGTCGCCGGCTCCTCCTCCTCCCCATCCCCGTCCTCCTCCTCCTGCTCGTCCGGCTCCTCCTCGCCGTACTCGAGCTCACCGTCCATGTCAACGCCGAGGTCCATCGTCTCGTCCTGGGTAGCGAACCCGGGGGACGCAGCTGCGGCGACTGAGCCTGCCGTGATGATGTCGTCCATGTCCCCTTCGGTCGCGTCGACGTTGCTGAGGTGCAACGTGGAAGCTTGTGAGAAGGGCAGCGCGCAACGGCGGATATGGGGCGTCGGGGACGCGTAATCCGGCGGCGAGTAGTTGTATGGAGGGTACTGCACGCCGGCGAAGGCGGGCAAGGGCGTGCGCTCGGCCGGGTGCCCATGGGGGAAGGTGATGTTGGGTTGAACCCACCATGGGCGTCCCCGTCGGAGTAGCCCGGCGACGGCGTGCATCCCCATGGTTGCGGCGACGATGAGAAGTCGGACGGAGAGCCAACGCTTTGCTGGCTCCAGGGCGCGCACTGGGCGTGGCCGCCGGGTGGATTCATCATCCCCACGCGAGTCGCCTCGGTGTCGGCTTGGTCCGCCGCCGCACGCACCGCGTTGTCACGGGCCTTCTTGGCGATTGCCCTGTTCCGCCGGTCGGCGGTAACAGCCTCCCATCGCTGAACTTCCGCCCTCCACTCGGCGTTCGTCATGCCCGGTGGCTTGGACGGTGGCGCCCTCGGCTTCCTCTGCTTCTGCTGGGCGACGGAGGCGGTCGCGGTTGTCGCGGCGCGGGGGATCGCGTACTTCTTCGGCGGCATGGCGGCCAAGCCGGACGGCGAGCGGGAGGGAGATTGGCGGGAGGAATGGAGAGAATGGGAGGGAAGTGGGGGAAAAGCGGGAAGAAACGGTGGGAAGAGGCTGTCGACTCGCCGACAGAGCAGCCCCACGCCCCTTTTCGCTTGTGCCGCCGCCCCCAAGCGCCCCCCTGCGCGCCGGGTTCAGCCTGGGTCCGCCGGCACCAGTTTCGGCCCGAGCCAGCGAAAACCGGGCTACTGGGGGCGCGACTGGGCCGATTTTTGGGCGCCGGCGCGGCAAATACGCCTGGGGAGGGCCTGTTGGGGGCGCGGCTGGATATGCTCTTACATGTTATATATCTTACTATCACCTAGATGTTTATCTTACTTAGCATAAGTTGTTGGTGCATATAGGTGAGCCTAGTTGTTTTAGGTTTTCTGCTTGACAAATTAAATGCTAGCTTTGTTCCGCATTTGTTCAGGTCTAAACCGTAATTATTTTCAAGCGCCTATTCACCCCCCCCCCCCCCCCTAGGCAACATCCACCATCTTTCATCGGCGTTCGAGAGTCTCCGCCCATTTAGTCTACATTCTACCCCTACATTTTCGCATGAATGTTTTGGGAATTGGATAAAAAATCGAAAAAAATGATAAGGGATTGGCTCTGGTGGGAGTCTCTGCAATATTTTGAGCTATTCGGAAATGCAAAAATGGTATTATTTTTCAACAAAAAATATCAGTGAGCCTTTTGTATGTCCTGATTAAACTAATTGTATACTGGATATCTGAATGGTCAATCATGCAGATAAAGGAGGAAAACCAAGGCTTCTGGCGCCGGGGGCAAGGCTGCTAGAACAGATAGCAAGTGAGGTGTTCGAGTTGTGGCACGGGTGGAGACCTGGTATCTTAAGAATTGGTGCCTAGATCTACAAGTTGGTGTGTCTCTGCTGCTGTTTGACAGATGTTTGCTGCTACTTCAGGTTCTTCTGCTTCCTTTAAATGTTCGCCTTAACTCTGTTAGAAATGTGTGACCGGTTCTCCTCTGTGTGTATAACTAAATGGAGTGTGCATGTGGGTTGTTGTCTATGTTGGTTGTGGCTATTTTTGCCTTGATGTAAGCATTGCTTGTTCTTTTGGATTTGCTGCTTGTGATCGGTGGCGATGTCAGTTGTAATGCTTTGAATACCGCTCGTAGTGTGTAACAGGGCTTGAGCCATATGGTTTCTTTAATACAAATTGGAGGGGGTGGCCCTCTTTTATTAAAAAAATCATATGATTATACTTTGTGACACTTGCTTTTAGGCTGTCATTATTTATTGGGGATAAACATCTGCAAATCATACATGTAGTTAACGCGTTCAGGATCGACCAACAATCATTACTCTGTGAGCTTACTTGTTTGCTCAAACCAAAAAAAGAGGGGAAAATTATATGAATAAATTACAAAACATATTCAGTCATTACTAGTTGAGCTTATTTCCTAGCTTAAGCATAAAGTAGGAAAAGGGGGGAAGTATATGAAAAAATTGATATTTTTTATTATTTTGTGTTTTTAGTACTTACTTTTTTGAACAAAAAAATGAGAGAATACATAGGTGAACTTTAGTTTCCTTGACTTCGGTTGATTATTTCTCAAAGTAATTTTTTCCATTTTAACTAAAAACAAAAAAAATGTCCACTTTGTAGAGCCTAGCATATTGCTCAAGAAAAAAAATAGGTGCTACGATTTATGATTTCATTTTTATTTTTATTTGTTCTGGTTAGTGTATAGATTTTTTAGGGGTGTGTAAGCTGGGGGGGGGGGGGGGTCCTCCTATGTTTTATTTTAAGCTTGCACTTCATATTTTTCATAGCCGGCCCCAAGCTTGGAAAAGGAGGAGGGTCCAACCCTATAAGTTGATGGTTATTCCTTATTCCCAAAAAATCATGAATTTCCAGATAGTTTAGTTTTTTTTATTCTATTGTTCTTTCCTGTTTTGGTGGGGTTGTCAATGTCATTCGAGAGACACATCTCCAACATAATGTTTCAAGGGACCGAATTTGTTAGCTTTTGAATATTGAGTGTGTTGTTTGTTGAGTCTTAAAGCTTACAAACCAAAACTAGATATTCAAACAACACACTCGTAAATTTGTTCTGTCTTAAAGCTTGTAAACCAATGTCGATGTTGAGTGTGGGATTTTTGCAGGATAAGCAATGCTAGATTTTTTTTCGGGTGACTTTCTAATACTGCCATTAGTAGAAGATCAACATTTAAAGTTTAATCTTTGGTAAAAGTAGACAACGAAGTAGACCATATGGGAATTGTAAGAAGGAAGAGTAGAGCGGAGAGGAGGAGAGGAGAGGGAGAGAATTGCAAACCATACGCGTTCGGGATCAACCAAGAATCATTACTCCATGAGCTTATTTCTTTGCTCAAACCGGAAAAAGGGAAAAAGTATATGAAAAAATTGCAAAAATATTCACTCGTTACTAGTTGAGCTTATTTCCTGGCTTAAGCAAATAAATAGAAAAAAGGGGGAAAGTATATGAGAAAATAAAAAATAGATCTTTTATACTATTTTGTCACTTTTTATTTCTCACTCTACTTCTTTTTTCGGACAAAAGAGAGAGAGAGAGAGAATACATAGGTGTTCTTTAATTCACTTGATTTTTGCTGATTATTTCTCAAAGTATATTTTTTTCCATTTAAAAACCAAAAAAATGACCACCTTGTGTAGAGCCTTGTGGCATGTTGTGTCAAGAGAAAAATAAAAAATACATAGGTGTTAGGATTTATGATTTTTATTTTCTTTTGGTTGGTGGGTGGATTTTTTAGTGTTGTGCAAGGTGGGGAAGTCTGCCTATGTTTTATTTTATTATAAGCTTGCGCTTAATATTTTCCGTAGCCGGTCCCAAGCCGAAAAAAGGAGGAGGGTCCAACCCTATGTAACTTGATGGTTATTCCCTAAAATTCATAACTTTTCAAATATTATCATCATTATTGTATTATTCTTTTCTGTTTTGATGGGGTTGTCAATGTCATTCGACTGACACATGTCCATCATAATCTTTCAAAGGACCAAATTTGTTAGGCTTTCACTGTTGAGTAGGTCGGTTGTACAGTTTTAAAGCTTACAAAACCAAAAACTACTCCCTCTATAAACTAATATAAGATATTCAGATGACGAGTGTTAGGCGCCGGCGCGCCGGCCCAAATTTGGGCCGGTCGTACCAGCACCGTACGATTAAATAATAAGGAGCCGCACGATTCCCATCTTTCTCTTCCTCGGGCGTCGTCTTCTATTAGAAAAAGCGTCCTATGCGCCGCCATGGATGACGACGCGCCAGCCTCGAAGCACCTCCCCTGCGTCTCCCTTGTCGTTGTGCTCGTCGCCGGTCGCCGTCGTCGTCACCGGTCGCCGCTGTCGCCTCCTGCGTTTCTCACCAGCAAAAGTGAGCCCGTGGTTGCAGCTCCCCGTGGCGGCGATTGCAGCTCTGGCCGCCGCTCGCGAACTCACCGGCTCGCCGTCGCCACTTGCCGAGGCCACTCACCAGTCCCGCTTGCCGATTGGATGGTTGCAGCAAAAATCAGTTGCTAGAAAAACTGGTCCCAGCTCTGCTTCGCGGTTCCAGCAAAATCAAATGCTCGTTGTAGAAAAATCAAATAATGGTTCCAGCAAAAAGGAACAAAATGCAGCATAAAAACTAAAAAATGCATCTCGCCGCCACACCTCATGAAGAAATTTGGTTCCAGCAAAACTCTCTAGGTCCCATCGCCGTTGAAGCAAAACAAATCACCGGTATTAGCTATATGTGTTGCCGGCTCCAGCAAAGAACTAACGATGCAGCTCCCATCCACCCGATTGAATTGTAGCAAAAAATTGCATTGTATCCAGCAAAATAAGAAAACAGTGGTAGCAAAATGTTGCAAAACAAAAATGGAAGTTGTCCCCCAGCAAAAGTAAAAAAACACGGATGTAGCAAAAAATCAAGCTCGTTCCAGCAAACCAGAAAGTCAGTGGTAGCAAAACAAAGCACCTGTGGTGGCAAAAAAGAGTATTGCTTCCAGCAAAACCAAACGCTTGTGGTAGCAAAAAGGATTAATGGTTCCAACATCAGGGAACACTGGTTCCAGCATTATCGCATGCCGGCGCAGCTCCGAGATGAACGGCAAGAAAAGAAACAGCAATCTCCTTTCCCAAGAGCAGAGCGTGCGTGCTGCATGTGCTTGAGCCCAACCTCGTGGGATCCATGGCGGACTGCACATGGCATGAGAGAGAACGTAAAAAAAGCAAGAATGAGCTGACCCCTCTCATGGATCTATGACGGAAAAATGTTGCAGGAAGCAGAGAAGGCAGTAAAAATGAGCTTAAATTGATGGGGAGATTTCTGGAGAGAACACACGAAGGAGAAGGAGGAGAGATTGAGAACCGGGGGATTGAAGGACGAGCAGGGTGAGGATGCCTCGTGTGGTCTCCAAAAAATGCGAGCGGATAAGATAGAAGTGGTGGGGATAGAGATAAGCTTAGTCGGTAGTGGGCCTGGGCTGCCTAGCAATGCGAGCGAGCGGACCGGCCGAACGCTCGGCCGGTGGACCGTATACAAGCGTTTCCCTATTCAGATCATACAAAGGGAGTAGTAGATGATTTGTTGTTCGGATGATTTTATAATACTACTACCATTGGTAGAAGGTCCATAGTCAAAGCTTGAATTGCAGAGAAGAGCCGACGATACCTCGACGGCGTCGGCCATGGCCGCCGAATACGACCGCACGGCCGACCTCCGCGCGCTGGACGCCACCTGCTCCGGCGTCCGCGGCCTCGTCGCCTCCGGCGTCACACACCTCCCCCGCATCTTCCGCGTGTCCGACGGCGTCCACCAACCACAACCACCGCCACCGCAAGTTCCATCCCAAGAACTGCCGTCCTCGTCAGCGCCGTCCGTCCCGGTGATCGACCTCAGCGGCTCTGACCACGCGGCCGTGGTCGCGGCCGTCCGCCGGGCCGCGGCGGAGTGGGGGTTCTTCCAGGTGACAGAGCACGGGGTGCCGGAGGCGGCGATGGCAGCGGCGACGGACGCGGTGCGGGGCTTCCACGAGGCCGACGGCGGCGAGGGCAGCGACAAGGCCAGGCTCTACTCGCGCGAGCCGGCGAGGGCGGTCAAGTACCACTGCAACTTCGACCTGTACCAGTCGCCGGTGGCCAACTGGCGCGACACGCTCTACCTCCGCATGGCCCCCGACCCGCCCGACGCCGGCGACCTGCCGGACAGCTGCCGGTACGTACCCCGCAGCTTACCTGACTGTAATTCCTCCTAGTACATGGTGATTTTGCAATAAACTGAGCACCGGAGTGCTCTCCTGGTTAACCGCCTGATTTACAAATTGAGCTTGATTAGATGCTCAATAGTCAATTGTGTGATTGTTGCTTGTGCTTAGAATTCACGGGATCGATCTTCTGATGTGCAATTGCTTATGCCAATAATTAATTATGCACTTGAGTGTGCTTGAGAGAATATGTATCAAATCCCCACGAACCACCAGAAAGGGCCTTTGCCCCGCTTTATACATATAGTCTACATAAAGCCACAACCACAATACAACCACAACCGATAGCAGATCCATTCTTCTTTATTATCACAAAATATTAGGGGCATATCTAGTGCAACCACACACAAAATGGGAACAAAAGGAAGCGTTGAAAGTTTTACCTCAACTTCTCAACTAGTATTTCAAACTACTCTGTATATGTGCAAATAAATAAATGACTTTCAGTTTGATACCAAATCAACGCGATGCTCAATTGAATTTGTAGCGTAAATTTTCATTTAGATGTTTCTTTTCTAAAAACATGTAAACAAATTTATACTCCCTCTATTCCTAAATATAAGCCTTTCTAAAGATTCCAATACGGACTACATACGAAGCAAAATGGAGAATCTACACTCCAAAATAGGTCTATATACATCCATATGTAGTCCGTATTGAAATCTCTAAAAGTCTTATATTTAGAAACGGAGGGAGTACACACAGTTCTGTTCTGATAGGCTGATCATTTATACCAAATCAACCCAATGTTGATACGAAGCAAATGACGCAGTTTTGGAATTGAAGTGGGAAGGGAACCACCATACTGATGGTAGCGTGCTTTTCGTGGTGGGAATGAAACCAGTTTACATGTTCTGTTAATGCTTAAGAATGGGACTGCTATTTCTAATTGAAATGAAATTTCTTGTTGAACCATAGTAAGTTGATGAGATTTACTGATTTACTATTCATTATTTATTTTCTGTTTTCCTGATGATAGACTATGTGCAATATGTATTTTGTTCTTCCCACAAATAGATCCCAATTGCTCTCTTTCTCTGCATTATTCTGACAGGAGCGATTTACAGTTAGTACTAATGGTATAATTTATACCTATATGGAGGATGTATTGTTAGTGTGAATTCTTCATTGGTTATTGACAAGAGGACAAGTGCTAAATTCTGTAGTCAAATTACTTTCTTTAGGTCCTTCCTTTTGTTGTGAACATTCAGGAAAGGTTACTTAAATCAGCTGTTCTAAAAAACAATCAGCTCTAACATGTTGATTCACAGCAATGCTCTGTTTGAATACGCCGAACAAGTGAAGAATTTGGGGAGCACTTTATTCAAGCTGCTCTCAGAAGCTCTTGGGCTCAAACCAAGCTACCTGACTGATATAGAGTGCAACCAAGGACAGATCATACTCTGCCACTATTATCCTCCTTGCCCACAGCCTGAACTCGCCATCGGGACAAGCAGGCATTCAGACTCTGGCTTCCTCACCATACTTCTCCAAGACGAAATCGGCGGCCTCCAGATCCTACACGAGGACCGGTGGGTAGACGTCACGCCGACACCTGGAGCGTTCATTGTCAACATCGGCGATCTCCTACAGGTACATTGTGAACATTCCAAGCAGAATTCTTTGTTCAAGGCGAGCATTGGTTAGTCACTCGTGGTGGTGTGGAACTGATAGTTTTCTTCAAAATGTCCAGTTGATCTCCAATGACGGGTTCAGGAGCGTGGAGCATAGGGTGGTGGCCAAGAACGCCGCGCCGAGGGTCTCGATCGCGTGCTTCTTCAGCACGCATTTCCACCCTGCCTCTACGAGAATGTACGGGCCGATCAAGGAGCTGCTGTCTGACGAGAACCCGCCGTTGTACAGGGAGACCCTCGTCAGAGACTACATCAAACATTACTACTCCATCGGGTTAGATGCGAAAACTGCTATCTCTGATTTCCGGTTGTGAAGTGTGAAGGAGGCTTTCTGTCCTGATGGTATACTATAGACTATATCGATGTACCTGGAACATTGATAAGTTGAGCAGTTTGTAATGCTAAAGAAGTGACAATAAAATGGCAGTACAAGTGCCATCATATTGTATACATGTGGTACATGAGTGATTATATTGTGTACATGTGGTACAGGAGTGATTATATTGTGTACGTGTGGTACAGAAGTGCACTAGTTTGGTGCCCTGGTGCATATTACTGGAACAGAAAAGAGTACTGCAAAATCTTCATGAAATTCTCCTCAATTATGCTTCTAATGGCCTGTAAAAACAGAGTGTTGATCTACTACATGGCCTGTGGAGCAGCAGGTTGAGGCTACACATTGGCCATGCCCCTAATACTGTTGATGGTGGCGTGGCTCACTCAAAAAAGTACTGGATCTATTGACAGTTATGCCCAGCATCTACTCACGGTCATGATTTTCTTAATCAACCTCCGCGTTAGATTCTTGATTAGTAAAACATGGCATTAGTTCATTAACTCAAAATATTGCTCTTTAGGAGGTGATCCCAGTGATTGCCACAAAACACTTGGTATTCCGGTGGCCAACGACCGTTGGTTCAATCCCCGAGAGTGACCGTTGAGCCCCGCCCATTGCACTGAGGCCTTCATGTTTTTTTTAAATGACGATTGTGGGAGCAGTACCTTTTTACATTGGAGGCGGTGGGCTCACAAAAAGCCCCCTGTAAAATTTGATCCAATTGCGAGGGATCGAAGGTACACCAACATGGCAGCCACTTTTCTCTACTCTCGAATCGGTTTTCTTAATCACATAAACAAGTTTATGACCTAAGTTCAATCACCTCCTCAGCTGTGGCCTAAAGTGTGCAATCATTTTAAGTTAATGGATTAATGGCGCATTTCACTTGAGATATTTTTATTAGTTGGTAAGCTTAGAGATGGATGGCATCTATCAGGTTATAGGGACCAGCCATAAACTAATTGGAGGGGATGGGTGAGGCATATAGTGGCTCACAAGTCAGGACCAACACAACATGTTTGCATGCTTGAGCAGTTAATCAGTGGATCACAGTAATGATAATACCAAATGTGTGTATGGAAAATACCAATGGGGAGTCCCGGCCTCTTTTTTCTCAGTCAAAGACGAAGTCATCGTGCAGCCAGTCTCAAGGCACTCCCAATGCAGAGCACATGTATGACAACCAAGTTTCAGAAAAGAAAAGGAAAGAAGATCGATGGACGAGCATCATTTGGACATCTACCTAGTACAGCTAGTTGGCAGGCAGGGGGGTAAAAAGGCGACACTGGTTTTTTTTGGTAAATTACCCTAACGTACAGAATTAAAAAGCCTAGCCCATGACATCCTGGCCTTGCCCCGAGCGGTTGTTGTGCCTTGCGATGGATCAGATCGATCGGTACCTCTCAGTCTCGCTGCTACGGGGGAGTCTACGGCAGATCCTATTTGACGCTCGCGAGCCTCGAGGTGCATCAACCGATTTTTTCTGTTTTTTTCCTTTTTGCCGGTTTTCTGGTTTTCACTGTTCTCTTTCTCTTTTTCTTTTTTGTTTGTGTTTCTTTTTTTTCTGTTTCCGCTTCTATTTCTTTCCTTTTTTCCCCTTTCCTTTTGTTTATCCTTTTTCGTTTTTATTTTTATCCTTTGTTCTCAAAAATGTTTGAAATTCCAAATTTGTACATGATTTCAAAAAAAATCACAGTTTTGAAATTTGGTTCACAGTTCAAAAAACTGTTCATTGTATATCACAAAATTATTCAACTGTATTTACATTTTGTTTAGCATATGTCACAAAAAGTTCAATGTGTAGTTAAAAATTGTTCAGCGTATATTACACAAAATGTTCAATGCATATTTAAAATTTGTTCATCGTATAGCACAAAAAAGTTCAATGTGTTTTAAATATTGTTCAGCGTTTATCAAAAAATAATAATGTGTAGTTAAAAGTTGTTCAACGTATATTACAAAACGTTCAATATATAGTTAACATTTGTTTATCCTTCATAAAAATAAATAAATGTTTGGAATTTCAAAATTGTATTCATCCTTTTAATAATTGTTCACGTTTAAAATATACGTTTTAGAACTTTGTTCTAGTTTTGAAATTTGTTCAAGAAAACATCATTCATTTTTTGAAGGAAGATTAAAAAACGGATCTGCCAGTGCAGATAGCACTTCAAGGCTGACGCTGTAACTTAACACATGCCCAGTGCCCAGATGCAGTGGAATGCAGCGCTGTTATTCCAGAGTTAGGTTGAGGGTTCTACTCCACCTTAGTACGCTGGTATGTTTTTTTTCGTTTTTATTAGCTTCGCTCGACTTCTAGGAATGGGGCCGGCCCCGCAGGCGTCAAAAGGATGACCCCCTTCGCTGAAGGGAGTCACCACATGGGCCGGCCCACGTACTGATTTTGGTTTGCTGCTGTTTCCTTGTTTCTTGCGGGGTTTTTTTTTCGTTATTCTTCTATGTTTTTGTTCCTTTTTTCCTTTCTTTTTTCTTTTACGTTTCCCTTTTTATTTCCTTTTTCTGTTCTTATTCTCTTTATTGCGTATTATATAAAAAGTTCACCAAGTATTACAAAAAAATCATCGTATTAAGAAAATGTTCATTGTATACCATGAAATAGTTCACCTTGCATTATAAAAATGTTCATCATGTATTACAAAAATGTTCATCGTGTATTACAAAAATGTTCATCATAGATTATGCAATTGTTCAACGTATTTTTAGAAAATATTCATTGTGTATTTAAATTTTGTTCATCGTATATTAAGACATTTGTTCAATGTATACTATAAAAATGTTCATTTTGAGTTCTTTTTGTTCAATATGTTTTGAAAAAAAGGTCACTGTAATTTAAGTTTTGTTCAACGTATATCACAAAAATGTTGAATGCAATTTTTAAGGATTTTGCCGCTGTACATTGTACTTTAAGGTTTGCGCTGCATTTATATCGTTCCACCTCGCTAGTTCGACTGGCTAGCCTCGCTAGAATCTTGTCTGGGGTCAGGGGTTCGATCCCACGCGATCGCTTCTTTTTGTTTCGAATTTTCCCTACCGCGTGATAATTGGGCCTGCCTGTGTGCGCGTCGCTTCAGCGAAGCCGCGACGACCGGACGCACGCGGGCGGCGTATAGGAGCTCCTGGAGTCTAGGTCTAGCGCTTCCGCGCTTACCGTGGCCGCCTGCTGCCGTTCTCTCAAGGCCGGCCCTGAGGGGGGGCAGGGGGGCGGCCGCCCCGGGCCCCCACTATGGAGGGGCCCCTAATTATGTATTGCATTAGCCTATAATTTCATGGGTGTAGTAAAAATAAGGTCATTAGGGCTGGCCCATAGCACAAGTAGTAGCAGCTCTCGTGCTGCAGCGTGAGGTCCATCTGGGGATCCTATACAACGCGTACCGCGCCCGCGAGCGCCGTGGCGCGTACCCCCCCCCCCCCCCCCTCGCCCGCTGCTGTTTCTATGGGTCGTCCCATTTCGGGGTTTAACCCCAACCGGTTTTGGGAAGGTTCTAGAACCTTCCCTGAACCGGGTTTTTATGTTTTACTTTTTCTTTTCTTCTTTTTTTCTTTTCTTCTTTTTTCTTTTTCTGTTTTTCTTTTCATTTTCTCTTTACTTTTATGTTTTCATTTTTATTCTTTTTTGAAATTTCCGAAAATCTATTGATTCACGATTTGTTTCTAAAATCTTTTTTTTATGATGAACATTTTTTCCAAAATTGTGGTTTTATTTTTACTAAATCGTTACCTTAAATCATGTACATTTTTTAAACTATTTTTTTAAATCATGAACAATTTTTTTAGAAATTTGTGAACATTCTATTAAGTCATGAACATGTTTTTCAAATCATGAAGATTTGTTTTGAAATAATGAACATTTTAAAATTAAAGACTACTTTTTCAAAATCATGAAAAAAATTCCAACTTCGTGAACATTTTTTTGAATCGTGAACATTTTTTCCAAATTCATGAACATTTTTCGAATTAGCGAACATTTGTTTGAATTTTTGAAATTATAACATTTTTTTAAGTTTGTGAACTTTTTTTTTACAAATTCGTGAACAGTTTTTGAATTCCAGAGCATTTTTCTATAATCATGGTTTACTTATTTTGTGAACAATTTTCAATTTCACAAACATTTTTTTGAAATCATGAACATTGTTTTAAATTCATGAACATTTTTTAAATTTGTGAACATTTTTTGCCAAATTCCTGAACAATTGTTGAATTACCGAGTATCTTTTTGGAAATCATGATTTAAAAAATCATGATTGTTTTATTCAAAATTAGCAACTTTTCTGAAATTTAGGACCTTTTGATATCCTGAATTATTGAAAAAAGAAAAAAAAGAAAAAAATAGAAAAAGGAAACATCCACAAAAAAAGCGGCGTCCCGGCCACACATGTGCCGGCCCAGAAGGGGAGCGGGGGGTGCGCGCCCGCTTCCGTCGCAGCGCGTTCTGCGCCCTATATGCGCTCCCAGGTACATCGCCGTAACTTACGCATCTACTACTCACGGGATCCACCCAGGAACCCACGGATGCATCGCCATCATGTATGCAGCAGCCGCCGCCTTTGCTCCTCCTCCTCACGCCCAGATTATGACAGATGAACCAAAGCTTGCTCTCAAGGAGGAGGCCCAGATCTCAAGGGACGGGTCGACGGGTGCGCGCCGGACATCAACGGCGGACCAGAGCTGTTGTGTGTCGTCTGTAGAGGTGAGTATTGCCGGCCGGTCGACATCGTCCCTTGTTCGTACAGAGTACAGTTAATCGTTCTAGTTCTTCAGTTTAATATTTATATCAACGAAAAAAATAGCACGCTATTAGGAAGGCAGACGTTACGTTATGGTAATTTCCGCCGCTACGGCGTTAATCGCGTAATTAGCGTGCTAAGCCACGCTATAATCGTTGTAACGAGCAACGTTTTCACGTGCAGACCATGCAAAGCTGATATAACCACAGCCCAGCAGGCCCCGCGGGCCAAAACCAACCCTCGGCCACTAACCGGCTAACCCTAGTTCTCACTTCTCATCCCCTTTCCAGTTCCCAGCCGAGATGAGCGGCGGCGGCGGCGGCGGCATCGTCTCGCGGTAGCGGCTTCGTCCTCCAGCTTGACTCCATCCTAGCACCAGCAGGGGCGATGCCAGCCGCACCGCTGGCAAGTCAGCCACCAGGTAATCTCGCTTCCACACCGTCGCATACCCACGTTCTCCCTCGTGCCATCTCCCTACTCTCCCCGTCTCCCGCTATGCCGCTGGTAAGAGCACCACCATAGGAACGCCGGCAAGAGCACGAACAAAGAAAAGTAGGATTCAGAAGGAGAACCCCTGTATATATCCATAAAAAGATGTTGATTTCCTAAATATGGTTTATGATTTTGACAAATTAACTGTGTATATCTGTGTGTAGCAGAGTTATCAGGCCACAAGTTTGGTCTGACTTGTAACAAACTAACAATACAGAGATGGGAAACATGCAGGGAGTACATCATAGTTTGATTCTTTCTTCTCTTTGAAAAGTGTAGCTAGTGTTGTACTCTGCACGAGTTCAAATATGTAAAAAGTTTTTAAAACGAAATTTTGATGTAAAGATATGAACCATTTAAATTGTCAAAAAGAATGAAAAGTGGTGGAGTTAGAGGAGCGAGGAGAGATAATATAGGCATGCATGTGTTGATGTAAGACATGCATGTGTCAATCTGTGCAAGAGAGAATGAAAAACCATGCACATAATCAAATCATGGTTAATCAGTGTGAGCGGTTTTTCCTGGGGCAAATTTAGTTAATCCAGCAACTTGCACCTGAGCTACCTGATACCAAATTGGTAGGAGCTATGGCCCTATCGGGTCTTGGCCGGAGATTGTAGGGGAAGGAGGGAGGCAGGTGAGGACGTGACCGCGGCGGTCGGCGTGCTGGCGCCGTCTCACGTGGGAGGAGAAGCGGCAACGATGGGAGAGGAGGCGGCTAGGTTAGGGTTCCGGCTCCCTAAGGAGCCGGGCAATAGATTATGTCTTATTGCTTAATTCCAAATGGGTGTCTTACAACTGTTTATATAATCTCGATGCTAATAAAAAGAAGATAACTTAGGCTAAGCCCCTAATTAGGCGCGCCCATTGGGCCTCCTCCGGCTATAAGTGACGCCGGTCATAACAGCAGCCCGCAGCAAACAGACAGTGTGAAGATCACAATGAGGAATGAAAAGCGCCATTGATGGACACACTTGTACATACTAACGATCTTCTTCCTCAGCGCCGACACACTGCGCAGCGCCACCTTCTGCACCTGCTTCCTCTGCTCCATGGCTTCCTGAAACAAAAATTTGCAGCATGGGTTTAGTTCGGAGTTCATTTTACACTAAGTATGATCACTACTTATGCATCGAAAATCCTTGAAACCAGTTTTGTCACATGAGTCCACTATATCTACCTATATGCAGTATTCTTTAATTTTCAAAATAAAATTCTCTTTTGTGTGCTCGTACCGCTCGCGAGGCGGTGAGGCGTGGCCAATATTTTCGATGCTAGATGTGTTATTCTCATGATGAGTGTTTATTCACTTGTCATTGCACGAGAGTAAGGCAAAGGTATTAGGGATGCTCAGTCCCGAAATGAAAAATGAATTTACTTTATGTTGTCAAATAATAAATTTCTTGGGAAGTGTTGGTATGGAGGGCACCCATGGATACGGTTAGCCATGGAAAGTGAAAGTATGGTGGAAAAAGGAATAAACTTCATTTCTGTTTGGGAACCGCCTATGATATATCTAGCATGAAAAGTGTTGCGATCTCTAAGTCGTTTTCGTTGATGGAAAAGTATGCCTCTCAAAATTGTTTTTATCTCTCAATTTTCGCTTTGAGCTCCGGCACCTCTACAAATCCCTACTTCCCTCTTCAAATGGCCTTTCTTTTACTTTATGCAATTTTTATTTTTAATTTGAGTCTCCATCTTCTTTTATAAAGCACCAACTAGGGGGCACTATGATCGTACTTGAGCATTGGGTGTAGTTAATATGCGAGTGTGTTTCATGAATGGATCAATGATTGAGCATGATGGGCTAGGGATAACTTATTTTAGCATTGATATTTTGAAAGACATGGTTGCTTGTTGATATGCTTGAGTATTTAAGTCTCATGTAAAAACTGGACTATTGCTTTGAACCATATAAAAGTCCAAATGTCCATGCTATAAATAAATATGATATGACATGTTAGGCAGCATTCCACATCAAAAATTCTGTTTTTATCATTTACCTACTCGAGGACGAGCATGAATTAAGCTTGGGGATGCTCATACGTCTCCAAGGTATCTATAATTTTTTATTGTTCCATGCTGTTATATTATCATTCTTAGATGTTTTATAATCATTTTATAGTCATTTTATATCATTTTTTAGTACTAACCTATTGACATAGTGCCAAGTGCCAGTTGTTGTTTTTTTGCATGTTTTTTACATTGCAGGAAATCAATATCAAATGGAGTCCAAGCACCGTGAAACTTTTTGGAGAATTTTTTATGGACTAGAACACCCAGGATGGGCCAAAGCAGCACCTGGGGGCGCCCCGAGGGGGGCACAACCCACCAGGGTGCGCCCTAGATCATAAATATTCCAAAACCCTTCAGGGCAGCCCTAGATCAGAAGTTCCGTGTAACGCCCACGATGCGGCTATATCTCCCACGTGTTGAGGCACGACTTAGAGGCATAACCGCATAGTGGTTTTGTCGCAAGAAGGGTCATCTTCACACAATCCCATGTAATGAACAAGAATGGGATAAAGAGTTCGCTTACAATCGCCACTTCACACAATACATAAATTATCATCATACATCATCCAAAATACAATCATATAGACCGACTACGGTCAAAATCCAGATGAAAATAAGACAACCCCAAATGCTAGATCCCCGATCGTCCCAACTGGGCTCCACTACTGATCATCAGGAAAAGACACATAGTAACGACCACGTTCCTCGTCGAACTCCCACTTGAGATCGACGCCATCATCTGCACTGGCATCGTCGGCACCTGCAACTGTTTTGGTAGAATCTGTGAGTCACGGGGACTCAGCAATCTCACACCCGCGAGATCAAGACTATTTAAGCTTGTAGGAAAGGGAGGTGCAAAGAGGTGGAGCTGCAGCGACAAAAGCATATATGGTGGCTAACTTGCGCAAATGAGAGCGATAAGAGAAGCAACGGAACGGACGTCATCTAGCAATGACCAAGAAGTGATCCTGAACACCTACTTACGTCAAACATAACACAGGCCGTGTTCACTTCCCGGACTCCGCCGAGAAGAGACCATCACGGCTACACACGCAGTTGATGTGTTTTAATTGGGTCAAGTGATAAGTTATCTACAACCAGACATTAACAAATTCCCATCTGCCTCATAACCGCGGGCACGGCTTTCGAAAGATAATACCCTGCAGGGGTGTCCCAACTTAGCCCATCATAAGCTCTCACGGTCAACGAAGGATAAACCTTCTCCCGGAAAGACCCGATCAGTCTCGGAATCCCGGTTTACAAGACATCTCGACAATGGTAAAACAAGACCAGCAAAGCCGCCCGAATGTGCCGACAAATCCCGATAGGAGCTACACATATCTCGTTCTCAGGGCACACCGGATGGGCAAGACGTCGGGTTGGCATAGACCCTGGTTGCCTAGGGGGCGCCGGACATCGCCCAGTTTGGGCCAGCATTCGAAGGAACACTGGTCCGGGGGTTAAAATAAGATGACCCTCGGGCTCGCGAAAACCCGGGGGGAAAGGCTTAGGCGGCGAATGGTAAAACCAAAGTTGGGCCTTGCTGGAGGAGTTTTATTCAAGGCGAACTGTCAAGGGGGTCCCATAAATCACCCGACCGTGTAAGGAACGCAAACTCAAGGAACATAATCCCGGTATAACAGTAACTAGGGCGGCAAGAGTGGAACAAAACACCAGGCATAAGGCCGAGCCTTCCACCCTTTACCAAAATATATAGATGCATTAATTAAATAAGAGATATTGTGATATCCCAACATATCCATGTTCCGACATGGAACAAACTTCAACTTCACCTGCAACTAGCAACGCTATAAGAAGGGCTGAGCAAAAGCGGTAACATAGCCAAACAACGGTTTGCTAGGAAAGGATGGTTAGGGCTGACATGGCTAAAATGGGAGACATGATATAGCAAGTGATAGGTAGCGGAGCATGACAATAGAGCGAACAACTAGCATAGCAAAGATAGAAGTGATTTCGAGGGGTGGTCATCTTGCCTGCAAGGTTCTCAGAGTTGTCGAAATCTTGATCCTCGTAAGCGTACTTGTCGTGGAATTGTCACGGCAGATGTCCTTGGGCTAGGACTTAGTCGTGGAGCCATCGCAACTAGGAAGCTTGAAGGGGTTATGCGGGACAAGGAACACGAGGGTTTATACTGGTTCGGCCCCTTACGGTGAAGGTAAAAGCCTATGTCCAGTTCGAGGTGTTATTGATTAGGGTTACGATCGCCAGGGAGCTAAACAGCTATGCCCGGCTCTCGATGAGATTGTTGTCGCCCTTGAACCGCTGCCGGGTCCTTCCTTTATATAGGGAAGCTGACGCCCAGCAGCCCTTAGAGTCCCGGCCGGCTCATAAGAGCGTCCGGCTCGGACTCTAACAATACTTGCCTTACACTACAAGTCTACTATAACAATGATTGTAACTACGGGCTTTAAGCCATATCCGGGTCTCAGCCCACCTCCGGCCCATTATCTTGAAATTTGGCTCCGGGCTTCTGGTAACGACCCTACGAGTAACCCGGCCCCTCCTGGCGGGTGACTCTAAGGTCTATATCCTCAACATTAGGCCCCAGATTGATTTGAGCCGGCTCGTGTCAATCTTCAACTCTACCAACAGAAAAAATCTCCGGCTTACCACTCGTGTGAAGGCCATAACCCGGAGTGACGTCATCCTCTGGATTCCGGATAATCCGCCGTGACGTCATCCTCCATTAAGTCCTCTTTTTACTCCGCCAGATCCGCAACGGATCTTTGCTTTTACTGTCGTTCCGAAAATCGAGGCGTCGTGGGGGGGAGATAACCACGCCGTGGTCTCCTTGAATCTCGCGCCCACTTATGACTCTGCCTTATAAATAGGCCGGCCCAACGCTCTCTTCTCACGCTCTCCTTCTTCCTCCTCGCGTCGTCGCTCTTCTGCCCGAGCTCTGCCACTGCCGCCGCCGTCGCGCCCCTGGTCTTCATCAACCCGGCCGCTGCATCACCCTGACTCGGACCAGATAACGGCGGCGACTTCCGCTCTTCCTCGACTCCGGTGAGTCTTCTCCGTCTTGCTAGAACAGACCTGTGGTAGGGTTCCTTCAGTTCTTCGTGTTCGTCACCACTGCCCACAAACTCGGTAGTCCTTGTTGCCACTGTAGTTAGTTGATCTTTAACCTTGCGTAGAACCATTGCGGTAGATGTTTGAGACCCATTTCATCTGCAAGAAACCCTCTTTTTGCTGCATAAGAACCGTGTTCAACCTCAAGAACTTCTCCTGCCTCTGTTTTTAGGTCTAGAAAATTTTCTCTGCTCCGACCATTTTGATCCAAAAAAGTTACGGTAGTATGTGAAACCTGTTTTACCACACTTAGTAAAAACTGCAACCATTGAATCTCGGCGGCTTACATGTCCGGCTTAAAGAAAACACGCGCCGTAGAACTTTCCGGTTTAAGGAGAACCATGCTCTGTAGACTCTTCCGGCTTAACTGTAGTAAACCGTAGATGACCAACTTATTCTGAATGCTCCTACAGCTTAGATAACCCACCATATCTGAATACATATCATTAGTCCCCTTCATAAGCCGCCACCTTAGTTTGAACAATAGATCTCCGGCTTATAATTGACCCGGATACCTTTCTCTTTATTATAGACCACCAACCTTCACCATGCCTCCCAAGGCTCCCATCACTTGCAACTGGATGAGATCCAACGTCACTGACGAGACCCTGGCCAACTTCATTAAGTCCGGATATCTACCCAAGAAGGAAGTGATGTCCTACCGTGCCCCTGATCCGTCAGAAGAAAGACCACAGCCGAGGGACGGGGAGGAAGTGATCTTTGCAGACCATATGAGCCGGGGCTTCGCACCGCCCGGCTCAAAATTCTTCCGGGACGTGCTCAACTTCTTTGACCTTCGGCCTCAGGATATAGGACCCAATTCCATATCCAACATCTGCAACTTCCAAGTCTTTTGTGAAGTATATCTTGGAGAAGAGCCGAGTCTGCTGCTCTTCAGAGAGCTGTTTTATTTGAACCGCCAAAATGAGTGTGCCAACGGGCCAAGTCTAGAGTTAGGCGGCATCTCCATCCAGCGACGTAGGGACTGTCTGTTCCCTTACGCAGAGCCGCCGAGCCATCCTAAGGACTGGAATATGACTTGGTTCTACTGCCAAGATACGTCCCCGACTGACGAGAATCCGCTGCCCGGCTTTCGCCCAATGCGCCTGGAGCCGACTCATCCACTATCCGATAAACTGACTGCCGCAGAACGCCAGCCTCTGCTTCCAACGATCAATAAGATCAAGGCCCTGCTAGGCAACGGTCTGAACGGAATTGATCTAGTCCGGGTCTGGATCTCATGGCGGGTGATCCCGTTGAGCCGCCGCCCCGGCTTAATGTGTGAGTACACCGGGCGAAAGGATGACCCGCAGAGGCACAGTCGCAATGATCTTCCAGA
The DNA here is from genome assembly GCF_018294505.1 of Triticum aestivum. Taxonomy (NCBI): domain Eukaryota; kingdom Viridiplantae; phylum Streptophyta; class Magnoliopsida; order Poales; family Poaceae; genus Triticum; species Triticum aestivum. The sequence goes on along the minus strand of NC_057799.1, from coordinate 11,682,032 downwards.
AGACGTTGCTGAAGAAGAGACCAAGGCTCTGTTAAACGAGAGCCTGGCAGACTGTGGAAGGACCGGGCTAGCCCCGTTCTGCAAGACCAATCCAGCCCCAGCGGTAAGCCGCTGACTTTAACCTTTCAACTTCTTTTGTATGTCACCTTGCTCTGAACCATTTTAGGAATTCATTACTGTATTTCTCAGGCTGATGATAAATTCTGGCGGGTCAAGTATGACCATGAAGCGGCCAAGAAGGCCAGGAAGGCGAAAAAAGCCGCCAAGAAAGCCGCCCCTCGCAAGAAGGGAAGCAGACCCACTGCTTCGGAGCTAATGCAGTTAAGCGACAGCTCCGAGTCAGAGGTAACCCTTAAACCTTTTAAATTCTTGCTGTATATGTTGTCTGATGCTGTCCGCCTTATCAACACTTGCTTATTGACAGGATGACACCGGCGCCAGTAACCCGGTGGTTGAAGAGGTAACATCACTTTCTCCCGGCTCGGAGCCCTTACCACAGCTGAAAGTCCGAAGGGTAACCCGGAAAGTAAGCTTTTCCCATCCATTAGCTCATCAAGACCCTCAATTTCTTTTGAAGCAGCAGGTTCACGAGAGCCGGCGTCACACCCGGGCCCGCAAGGACACCGACCTCTCCGCCGGGTTACCCGACGCAACAAGGAAGCGTCGCACTGAGGTTTTTTCTCACCTGTACCCTTTTCATCCGTTGGCGGGTGTCATCCGTCAGCCACTCAACTCTTCTGACTCCAATTACCAGGAGACCTCCCCCTCTTCGGGTGACTCTATGCAGTCAAGTCTGCCGGCCTTCAAGACTGCCCCCGGGTAATAACAATCTCCTTCCATTATCTGTCTGTATTTACTCTTTGTATGCCTAACACTTCTGCCTTTTCAGTGCCCAGGCAAAGCTCATCAAAAGAGCAAAGAAGACCCGGTCAACCGGAGTGCCGGACTTGCCTGAGCCGGAGGCGACGGCTCAAGAGCCGCCAGCTGCCTCTGCCCCCGAAGCCACCATTCCAATGGACACGGCGCCTGAAGTCCCTGCTCCGACTACCAAGACAACGACCGAAGCAGCGGCTAACCCGGAGGCCTCCGGCTCAACCCCTCCAGCAGACGACCCGGACGTGGTGATCACCCGGACGGAATACGTTGAGCCGGGGAGACCGACCGCGTTGGCCAAGTGCTCCGCAAAGGGGGAGTTGCTGCAGCCCCACCGGGTGAATCTGGACCTCTCCAGCTACACCGACTTGAGCATTGGAGAGCTCGTCTCTGGCTACATCAACCAGGTTCACAAGAGCCGGGACGCCGAAATCGCCATGGTCAACCAGATCCACCAAAAATCTGAGGTATCCTTCTGATGTCTACTTACTTTCTGCATAGTGACCCTTGTCATGCTAGCCCACAAGTCTAGGACTTATACTTGAATATGTTGTAGACTTAGATTCCGGCTTACTCAAGTGAACCGGCAGTACATAGATAGATACGTTCAATATGCATTAGCCCCCAAGTGCCAAGTGTCTTTGCTTGGAAAGCGCTTGGGACTTATATAATGACTGCTAATAACCCGGAAATATATGCAGGCTGTTAGCAAAAAATTAGAGTCGGACCTTGCGGATCTTAAGAGCCGGCTGAAGGCACAAGAGATGGAGACCCGGAAGGCAAACGCCAAGTTTGTCTCCAGCATCGCCGTTCAGGAGAAACTGAAGACCGAATTTGATGCTGAGCGGAAGGCCTGGGCTGAGGAGAAAGCCGCACTGGTAACCCGGGCGGAACAGGCGGAGAAGGCACTTGCTGAAAAAACCGCCGAGCTCTCAGCCTAAAGCGCCAGGTGTCCCAAATGGTAGCCGCCATCTTCGGTAAGTCGCCTCACCGGTTTTCATCCATGTTAGAATGTTTACATCTCCTAATTCATCCTTGTCACCGGGTCATCTGATGTTGCTAAACAGGTTCCAGAAGCGCCAACCTGAACCAGAGCGTGGTCACCAAGTTAAAGGCCGTGTACACCCTGGTGGAACAGCTCTACACCGGGTCACAGCGGGTCTTAGCTGTGGTGGCCCTATCGAATGAAGTGCCGACTCATCTGGCCGAAGTCCTGCGCCGGCTCGCAGTTCTGCCGCAGCGGATCCAGGAGCTACGACGAGCATCCGCGAGATCCGGAGCAATCGCCGCGCTGAGCCGGGCCAAAGCATTCTTGCCGGAGCTAGACCCGACAGACATCGCCCTGGGTTACCCCAGCCTGAAAGAAGACGGCTCAGTGTTCGACCAGAAGGATTTCGCAGCGTGTGTGAAGGCTGTGCGCCCGGTGGCCACCATCATCGGGAACGACACCGACTTATCCAAGTATCAGCCGGGATACAACGCGGAGAATCAGAGGATTCCAACCCCTCGCTATGAAGCTATCAATCTGATTCCTCCGGCTCGCCAGCACACCTTCGCCCCGGAGATTAACCCGGCCGGGTTAATCGACGAAGAAGCCCAGTTCGAAGCTCTCCGCGGCATCGACTGGAAGTCGTCAACCTTCGAAGTCTTAGGATCAACCGGAGCAGAAGACGAGCCGGGGACTTCAACCCAGCAGGCATCATAAAGCGGCTGGCGGTTCACCGAACAACGCTCCAACCTTGAGACTTGAGGAATTTTGTAATAGACTAGATGCAACATTTTATCTCTGTCGTGCCATCGTGCACGTAATGAATGCTGAAAACCCTTGAAATTATCCTTTTAGTGTTCTTCGGGTCATAATTATCCCTTTGTCCTGCTCAACCTTAAAAGGTTCCTTTAAGTATCTGCATAGAAAGGCAAATCACAAGTCGCAAGGTGGCTTACCGCCCTGAGAATCAGGCGTTTGAGATGGATAACCCGAAACACGAACCAAAAAAACTGGTCCTTAACTATATTCTGAACATAGCCGTGATAACACACTTAACGGCTTGTAAGCATACTTCCGGTTTAAATAACCCGGGTAGCACGGTGGGTACCTTAATTCTAATTTACTTGCCTCGATGACATCCATGATGTTCAATTAACAAGATAAACCAAAATTAAACCGGCAAATGAGACCCGGCCATGCACACTTTGTCATAATTAGAGTAAACTTGTGATAAATCAGAACTTAGGGGCTTCTAGTTCGAATACGACCAGAGACCCGGCCCAAAGGGGTTAAGCTAAGATTCGGACACGATCATATAGCCCCCAGTGGGTGTGGCGATGCCAATCAAGAGGGTACCGACAGCTATGTTCTCTTTGGTTCGAATACGACCCATGTTTGAACAGGAAGCCCCCAAGTGATTCTTAAAATTGTTTAACGACGCTGATTCGAATACGATCTACGTCGGTTCTCAGAGGGGTTAAACTATGGTTCAAATATGACCAAAGGCAACCTCCCAATGAGCTCGGCACTTTGCCAATCAAATGGGTATCGACAGCTATGTTCTCTTTGGTTCGAATACGACCCATGTGTGAACAGGAAGCCCCCAAGTGACTTTACTGCTTACAGCTAGATTCGAAGATGATCATAAGCCGGATCTTCTGTAAGTCAGCATGTAAAAAACAACACACATATTTGGAAGAGAGCAAAGGACAGAGGTCCTGCTTTATTGCTTTATCATAATATATACATGGCTGAGATAAATATGTACACCACAAGAGCCGGTAGCTCAAGTGTAGTAAGGCCGAAGCTGAGCTATATTCCACGGCCGACGGGTCTCCTCCTCAGATTTACGCGAATCTTTATGTTCCCGCACATCAATGAGGTAATATGACCCGTTGTGCAAGTTTTTACTGACCACAAAGGGCCCTTCCCAAGGTGGGGATAACTTGTGTGCATCTGTTTGATCCTGGATGAGCCGGAGCACAAGGTCGCCTTCCTGGAAGACCCGGGATTTGACCCGGCGGCTATGATAACGGCGCAGGTCTTGTTGGTAAATCGCTGAACGGGCTGCTGCCACATCACGCTGTTCGTCCAACAAGTCCAGAGCATCTTGGCGCGCCTGTTCATTATCCGTCTCAACATAAGCCGCCACACGAGGTGAATCGTGACGGATGTCGCTGGGGAGGACTGCTTCTGCTCCATAAACCATGAAGAAAGGCGTGAAGCCTGTAGACCTGTTAGGAGTAGTGTTGATGCTCCATAAGACGGAGGGCAATTCCTCCACCCAACAACCCGGCGTCCGTTGCAAAGGGACCAAAAGCCGGGGTTTGATGCCCTTCAGAATCTCCTGGTTAGCTCTCTCAGCTTGACCATTGGATTGGGGATGAGCCACTGAGGAAACATCAAGTCGGATATGTTCTCGTTGACAAAACTCTTCCATAGCACCCTTGGATAGATTGGTGCCATTGTCAGTTATGATGCTGTGCGGAAAGCCGAAGCGGAAAATCACCTTTTTCATAAATTGAACCGCCGTAGCTGCATCGCACTTGCTAACTGGCTCAGCCTCCACCCACTTCGTGAATTTGTCAACTGCCACCAAGAGGTGGGTCTTCTTATCCTTGGACCGTTTAAAAGGCCCAACCATATCAAGCCCCCAGACCGCAAAGGGCCAAGTGATTGGGATCATCCTCAACTCCTGAGCCGGCACATGAGCCCGTCGTGAGAACCTTTGGCAGCCATCACATTTTCTGACCAAGTCCTCTGCATCAGCGTGAGCCGTCAGCCAATAAACCATGACGGAGATTTTGAACCGGCATGATGGCCACAATCCCCTTCATGGATCTCGCGCAAGATCTCTTGACCTTCCTCGGGGGAGATACAACGCTGAAATGCCCCTGAAACACTGCGATGATGCAACTCGCCGTCGATAACAATCATTGACTTAGCCCGCCGGGTTATTTGCCTGGCCAAAGTTTCATCCTCAGGCAATTCTCCCCGGGTTATATAAGCCAGATATGGCATTGTCCAGTCTGGTATGACATGAAGAGCCGCCACCAGTCGTGCCTCCGGGTCAGGGATAGCCAAGTCCTCCTCTGTGGGCAACTTAACCGAAGGGTTATACAGGACATCTAGGAAAGTGTTAGGCGGCACCGGCTTTCGCTGAGAGCCTAGCCGGCTGAGAGCATCAGCCGCCTCGTTCTTCCTGCAATCAATGTGCTCCACTTGGTATCCCTGAAAGTGCCCAGCAATGGCATCAACCTCGCGGCGATAAGCCGCCATTAGAGGATCCTTAGAATCCCAGGTGCCTGATACTTGTTGAGCCACCAAGTCTGAGTCACCAAAGCACCTCACCCGGCTTAAGCTCATCTCCTTAGCCACCCGAAGACCGTGGAGCAAAGCCTCGTATTCAGCCGCATTGTTAGTGCAAGGAAACATCAACCGTAGCACATAATGGAATTTGTCACCTTTAGGGGAAGCCAAGACAACACCAGCCCCCGAGCCCTCCAGCTGCCTGGACCCATCAAAGTGAACAGTCCAATAAGTGTTATCCGGCTTTTGCTCGGGCACTTGTGACTCTGTCCAATCATTGATGAAATCCACCAAGGCCTGAGACTTAACAGCAGTGCGTGGCACATATTTGAGGCCATGAGGTCCAAGTTCTATAGCCCACTTAGCAATTCGCCCTGTAGCCTCTCTGTTTTGGATAATATCACCGAGAGGGGCGGAACTGACCACAGTGATGGGATGACCCTGAAAATAATGCTTAAGCTTCCGGCTCGCCATAAACACCCCATATACGAGCTTCTGCCAATGCGGGTACCGCTGCTTGGACTCAATGAGCACCTCACTGACATAATAAACCGGCCGCTGAACCGGATGCTCCTTACCCGCCTCCTTGCGCTCCACCACAATAGCCACGCTGACGGCTCGTGCGTTTGCCGCCACATACAGTAGCAAGGGCTCCTTATCAACCGGAGCAGCAAGGACGGGGGGCTCTGCCAGTTGCTTTTTCAAATCCTCAAAAGCGGTATTAGCTGCATCATTCCAGACAAAGTTGTCAGTTTTCCTCATCAACTGATATAAGGGCATAGCCTTCTCACCCAAACGGCTTATAAACCGGCTTAAAGCAGCGATGCGACCCGCCAAGCGCTGAACGTCATTTACACACGCCGGCCTAGCCAGGGAAGTGATGGCCTTGATCTTCTCCGGGTTAGCCTCAATGCCTCTGTCAGAAACCAAGAAGCCCAATAGTTTGCCTGCAGGAACAACATTAAGAGTGTGCTCAGCGAGTTCTCTAGGTACACCTGGCATGTCAGAAGGTTTCCACGCGAAGATGTCCCTATTCTCACGGATGAACTCGATGAGCGCGCTTTCCTATTTCGGGTCCAGATTTGCACTGATGCTAAACTGCTGAGACGAGTCTCCTGGAACAAAATCAACAAGCTTAGTCTCATCAGCTGATTTAAATTTCATCGCCGGCTCATTCTCCGTGGTTGGCTTTTTCAGAGAGGTCATATCCGTTGGATCAACATTGTCTTTGTAAAACTTCAACTCCTCTGTTGCACAGACAGACTCTGCATAAGCTGCATCCCCTTCCTCACACTCGAGAGCCACTTTCCGGCTGCCGTGAACCGTGATGGTCCCATTGTGACCCAGCATCTTGAGCTGTAAGTACACATAACACGGCCGTGCCATGAACTTGGCGTAAGCCGGCCGTCCAAATATAGCATGGTATGGACTTCTTATCTTGACCACCTCAAAGGTCAACTTCTCCATCCTGTAGTTGTTCTCATCACCAAAAGCCACTTCCAATTCGATCTTGCCGACTGGATAAGCCGACTTACCGGGTACCACACCGTGGAAGATGGTGTTTGACTGACTGAGGTTCTTATCAACCAACCCCATACGGCGAAAAGTCTCATAATAGAGGATGTTGATGCTGCTGCCTCCATCCATGAGTACCTTTGTGAACTTATAGCCTCCCACCTGAGGAGCCACCACCAAGGCCAAGTGGCCCGGGTTATCCACCCGGGGAGGGTGATCCTCCCTGCTCCACACTATAGGCTGCTCGGACCACCGCAAGTAGCGTGGAACTGCCGGTTCAACAGCATTCACAGTCCTCTTGTGAAGCTTCTGATCTCGTTTGCACAAACTAGTGGTAAACACATGATACTGTCCACCGCTGAGCTGCCTTGGGTTGGTCTGATAACCCCCCTGCTGCTGTTGATGACCCTGACTAGACTGTTGATTAAAGCCCCCTTGACCGTTCTGAGGACCGGAATTTGAGCCGCCCCCCGGGCCATGAAAGCCGCCAGCGCCTAAGCCGCCGGCACCTCAGCCGCCGCCCGGGCCATTGTAGTTTTTAAAGGCCTTCATGATGGCACAATCCTTCCATAGATGAGTCGCTGGCTTCTCTCTAGAGCCGTGTCTCGGACAAGGTTCATTCAACAGTTGCTCCAGAGAAGGTCCTGACCCGCCGCCTCGGGGAGGGGGTCTCCCCTTGCGTCGCTAGTTGTTACCTTGGGTGTTGGCTACGAACTCCAGGCTGCCATCGGCCTTGCGCTTGCCTCCTCCTTGATTCCCCGGGTTAAACTGAGGACCCTTGCCATTGCCATTCTTCTTTCCCTTCCCTGTCCTTTCATCATCTGAAGGGGGATCCTTGGTACCATCAGAATCGGCGTACTTGACAAGAGCCGCCATTAGTGTACCCATATCAGTGCAGTCCCGTTTAAGCCGCCCAAGTTTCATCTTTAGGGGCACAAAGCGACAGTTTTGTTCCAACATTAAGACTGCAGAACCGGCATCCATCTTATCCGATGAATGTATGATCTCCTTGACCCGGCGAACCCAATGGGTCGTGGATTCACCCTCCTGCTGCTTACAGTTAGTCAAATCCACAATTGACATAGACTGCCTACAGGTATCTTTGAAGTTTTGAATGAACCGGGCTTTCAGCTCGGCCCAAGACCCAATGGAGTTCGGTGGCAGCCCTTTCAACCACGTGCGGGCAGTTCCATCTAACATCATGGTGAAATATTTGGCCATGGCCGCCTCACTGACCTCTAGCAATTCCATAGCCATCTCATAGCTCTCAATCCAGGCTGCAGGCTGTAAGTCTGCTGTATAGTTAGGCACCTTCCTAGGGCCCTTGAAGTCCTTAGGTAGACGTTCATTACGGATGGCTGGCACCAAACAAGGGACACCCCCGGTTCTGGTAGAAATACCCACATCAACGGAAGTCGTTGGATACGCCGGGGGGGTCTGGTAAACCGTCAATTGAGGCGCCTGCTCCGCCTCTTGTCGTGCTTGGGCTGCTGCGTAAAAGGCTCCATTATGAACCGGGCCATGGTCAGGGGGCGGATCATGGCGTCGGACATTACTTGAGCCGGTTGCTGAGACCATGTGCCGGCTGTAACTCGGGCTCTGGCCTGGACGAGGGGTCGAGTGGATCCTGTCCCGGCTGTAGGAGTACGCCTCTTGCTGTGCCAGAGCCGTCTGCAGGAGTTCCCTAACCCGGCGGGTTTCGATGGCCGCCGGAGAGTCGCCGTCCGCGGGGAGAGCCGCCAGTCGTGCTGCCGCCGCCACCATGTTCTCCAGCGGGTTATCATAATGCCCCGGGGGTATTGGCACATACTGAGGCGGGGGAGGGGGCACCTGGGGAGGCCCCATCACCCGTGGCTGAATAAGGGGTCCCGACCCGGGCGCAGTGACCCCTGGCAGGTTACTAGACCCTGCACCCGGCGTGTTGAAGAGATTGCGTGGATCGTAAACCGGTGGGAGTCGAGATTGGTCCTTCTGATGCCTCCTTCTCATGACCTCATTGGCCGCGTTCTGATCCATCGTGAGTTGGAAGGACTGCGGTTGAATCAGCTGAGTCCGGGCGTCGAGAGCCGCCCGCTCCGCAGCCAACCTGATCCCTTCCGCTGCAAGATCCTCTTTAGCTTTTATCAGATCCAATTTTAACTGTGCCACCTCCGCATCATGCTGAGCTTGATCTGCCGGGTCAACCGTGGCAGTTAACAGGGCCGTCATCTTGTCCGTGAGATCCATCAGCACCTGAGCCGGGGAAGGCACCGGGTTTCCCGATCCGGCGGCGGGGTTCTGAACAGGCTACGCACCAGCCATAAAAACTCCAACCTGACTTGGCGGCTCAAAAAGGTCCAGAATACTGTCGCCGTTGGAACAGCCCATGAACCTGCCATCTTGAAGTTGGTACAACGAGTTTGATTCATCAGTGGCCGACTCGCCGTCAGAGCCGGCGGCCGCCTCATCACCAGACCCGGATGGATCAGAGGGCCCTCCATGGATGCATCCCACAAAAGTGCGCCGTAAGGCAGGCCGGGCCCGGGCGGGTCGTGCGCGCTGAGCTATTTCGATGAGATCGGCGCGGAGATCCGGCTCGGGGCCCGGCTCACCAATCTTGCCAATGAAGACATGAATTCCGCCAAAGGGGACCCGGTACCCGTACTCAATTGAGCCGGCGTTGGGGCCCCAGTCCGCATCATTGATGTAGAGCTTGCCGCGACGGCTCTTGGTCATCCGGCCCACAGCGTATCCCTTGAGCCCTTCGAAGCTGCCCTTCAAGAATTCAAATCCACCGTGCGCTGGCCCCACGGTGGGCGCCAACTGTCGTGGAATTGTCACAGCAGATGTCCTTGGGCTAGGACTTAGTCGTGGAGCCATCGCAACTAGGAATCTTGAAGGGGTTATGCGGGACAAGGAACACGAGGGTTTATACTGGTTCGGCCCCTTACGGTGAAGGTAAAAGCCCACGTCCAGTTCGAGGTGTTATTGATTAGGGTTACGATCGCCAGGGAGCTAAACAGCTATGCCCGGCTCTCGATGAGATTGTTGTCGCCCTTGAACCGCTGCCGGGTCCTTCCTTTATATAGGGAAGCTGACGCCCAGCAGCCCTTAGAGTCCCGGCCGGCTCATAAGAGCGTCCGGCTCGGACTCTAACAATACTTGCCTTACACTACAAGTCTACTATAACAATGATTGTAACTACGGGCTTTAAGCCATATCCGGGTCTCAGCCCACCTCCGGCCCATTATCTTGAAATTTGGCTCCGGGCTTCTGGCAACGACCCTACGAGTAACCCGGCCCCTCCTGGCGGGTGACTCTAAGGTCTATATCCTCAACAGTACTCGACAGGTTCCTCGTTCACGAACTCGTCTCCCGGCTCTACCCAAGACAAGAACACAAACAAACGGAACCACAATCAACAACGAGAAATGCGCAAGCAACATGATGCAAAACATGTATGATATGCAAGATATGATATGCGATGCATGTGCGTGCTCCGGAAGGAAAATGATGAACATGGCAGTAACTTGGCAAACCAAGCATGCTACTGGAAAGATGAGATGATTTCGGTCGAAATCGATATAAAGATCACCGGAATCGGATGCACGGTTTGCAAATGGCAAGCAAAACAAGAATGACAAGAATATGTGATTAACAGCATGATAGCACTTAAAATGCAACAAGCAACAATACTACAGCACCCCAATATAGTAACAAAGCATATGACAGTAATCTAAAGGAGATGCTTGACAAAAGATGAACACTAAGCTACGACTAGTTCACAACATATCAAGCTCAAACAAGCATGGCAAAAGTGCAAAAGATTACAGGATCACAGACTTAGTGAAAAACTGGACATGGCAGGAATCAGCATCAGGTAGCTATGTTCAGAGCATGAAATCAACATGCTACAGGAACTTAGCATAGCAACACAAGGCATGGTAGTGTTCTACTAAATGCACATGACAAAAGTCCCTTACTGACCATAAGCCAAAAAGGACCAGAAGATATGATGGCAAGCATGTAAACATAGCAAGTTTCGTTATCAGGTTTCAGACTTAGCAGAAAACAGAGCATGGCAGAAATAATAATATGTAGGTCTCTTTGTGAGCTTAATTCACTCACTACAGAGCAATTCACTACAAACCAAGCACACCTACAGAAAGATGGCATGTTTATGAAGCTATCCATGGAAAGAACAATTGCATAGCATGTATGGATCAAATACAATAAGCTTGGCAAAATTGCATATCATGTTAAGAATCTGCCAGAAATATTTTATAGCAAAAGTAGAGCAAGATTGAGTCATGCTATGGCACTCCATAATTGCACATAATTGCAGGAATGGATCAATTACAACTATATCTACAAATCATCCTTACTGAATATCTCCAAAATATTCATGGATCTCTCTGTAACATCAAGTTTACATGGCAACAAAATTACAGCTGACGAGGACTTAAAGAAATCACTAAGTCCCTGAACTCAGAAATATTACGGGGCCTACTTTGCATGCTTGTGGTAGTCACCACAGAGATCACAAAAATACAAGGACTACACCACTGGAAAGATGGCATGGCATACTTCAAAACACATGTAGAGCTCATGCTCAAAAGATGCACAGATTAAATGATACGAAAATGACAAATCTCCAAGTTCTGATAAAAACCAGAGTTAACAGCAACTAGCCCTCTTCCAATGAAGATTTGGGCATCAAGATGACCTCTAATGAACACGGTGCAATTGAACAAAATGAAGAGCATCATGAGACGAACAATTTTACATATTACACGCGCGAATCAGAGCTACATGCAAGAAGTTACCGCATCACGAACAGAGGCACATGCTGATGAAATCTGGAGACTTAGAGAAAAAAAACGAGGTCGAGGGAAAGTCGACGTACGGCAGTTGGATCTGGATCGAGCGAAGGCTACATGAGCTCGGGCTCGGGCTCGGGGCTCCGGTGGCCGGAGCGGCCGGAGGAGGAGGAGATGGCCGGCGGGGCCGGCGGTGGCGCGGCGCCGGCGGGGAGGGCGAGCGGCGGCGGGCGGCGAGCCGCGGCGGAGCCGGCCGGCGGCGGGGTGGCGCAGCTCCGGCCGGAGGCGGCGGACGGCGGCGAACTCCGGCGACGCGCACGGAAGGCGAGGTGGCGGCGGGCACGCGCGGTGGCGGTGCGGGCCGGCGGGCACGCGCGGTGGCGGTGCGGGCCGGCGGGCCCGCGACGGGCTCGCGGGCCGCGGCAGTGGAGGATCCGGCGGCGACACGTGGCGCGCTGCGATTCGTCCGCCGGCGCGGGCGGACGTTGTCCGGCGGCGCGAGGTGGAGGACGCTAGGGTTCGTCTGCGATTCCGTTTTTCGGGATGCACACATATAAATAGGTAGAGGGAGCTAGGAGGCTCTAAATGAGGTGCGGTTTTCGCCCACACGATCGTGATCGAACGACCTAGAGCATGGAAGAGAGTTTGGTGGGTTTTGGGCTGGTTTTAGAGGGGGTTTTTGCTGGACACTCAAATGGACTTGCGGATGCCCGGTTAACCGTTGGAGTACCAAACGACCTCCGAATGGAACGAAACTTGACCGGTAGACTCCGGGTGGTATATTAAGGCCACTTGACAAGCCTCGGTCCATTCCGAGAAAGTTTGACACACGCACACGAAAGAAAACTAGAGGGGTGCACCGGAGGAGATAGTAGCGCCGGATTGGAAAACGGACAACGGGGAAAATGCTCGGATGCATGAGACGAACACGTATGCAAATGCAATGCGCATGATGACATGATATGAAAATGCATGACATGACAAAATACAAAACGAAAGACAAAACCCGACAACGGAGGGAAAAACATAACACATAGCCGGAAATGGCAAGAGTCGGAGTTACAAATATGGCAAGTTACATGCGGGGTGTTACATTCCGCCGCCGCAAGGCCTCTGTATCCACGAGATCCAATCTAGACCCTGTTTCGGCACCCTGCAGGAGGGGGGGATCATCTCCGGTGGCCATCTTCATCATCCCGGCCACCACCATGATGAGGAGGGAGTAGTCCACCCTCGGGGCTGAGGGTTTGTACCAGTAGTTATGTGTTTAATCTCACTCTCGCTCTCTCGTGTTCTTGAGATGTCACGATCTTGATGTATAGCGGGCTTTGTTAATGTAGTTGAATCATATGGTGTTTTCCCCTCTCTATCTCGTTGTGATGAATTGAGTCTTTCCCTTTGAGATTTTGTTGTTATCGGATTGAATACTTTTATGGATTTGAGAACACTTGGTATATGTCTTGCAATTGAATACTCGTGGTGACAATGGGGTATCGTATTGATTCACTTGATATATGTTTTGGCACTCAACTCGTGGATTCCCGAGGTGACATTGGGGTAATCTATGCATAGGGTTGATGCCCTTTCTTGTCTTTGTTTCTCCAGTAGATATCTTGGGGCACTCTTCGAAGTTTTTTGTGTTGGATTGAGTATTATGAATATGAATTGTTTTTGGTGTTATTTTAGTACGAACTATAGGATAGATCGAACGGAAAGAATAGCTTTGTGTTATTTTAGTATGAACTCTTGAATAGATCGAACGGAAAGAATAGCTTTGAGGTGGTTTTGTACCCTACAAACAATTTATCATTATATTCTCCGCTAGATAGGAATTTTGGAGTGATTCTTCATCGCACTTTGAGGGATGGTTATATGATCTAATTATATTAGCATTGTTGAGAGATTGCACTAGCGAAAGTACGGACCCTAGGCCTCATTTTCAAGCATTGCAACACCATTTTTGTGCCCGTTTACTATTTGCTACCTTGCTGTTTTTATTTATTCAGATTATAAAAATATATTTCTACCATCAATATTACACCCGAACTAGTGCACCTATACAATTTGCCATTGTATTGAGTGTGTTGGGGACACAAGAGATTTCTTGTATTTGGTTGCAGGGTTGTTCGAGAGAGACCATCTTCATCCTACACCTCCCACGGATTGATAATCCTTAGGTCATCCACTTGAGGGAAAATTGCTACTGTTCTACAAAACTCTGAGCTTGGAGGCCCAGCACGAGTCTACAAGAATAAAGTTGCATAGTAAACATCAGAGGACGTCGTCGATAAGTTCCTGGTGTGTGTCGATGAAGACTCCAAGCCTACAACCAACTCTGAACAAGCTCAAGCAGCTCACAAAGAAGATGGCTGGATTGTTCATCAAGGGGTAGGCTCGCCATGAGATCGCTGATGCCCTGAAGGACATTAGTAAACAAGCCCAAGAGGTTGCTAACAGGCATTTAAGGTACAATGTCGGCGGCACGGAGCTTCGCCTAGCCAAAGACCTCGCTGAGAACAATTGCGGCGCGCGCGTGCTGGTGGTCTGCTCGGAGATCACCGCGGTGACCTTCCGTGGCCCGCACGAGTCCCACCTCGACACGCTGGTTGGTCGGGCGCTCTTCGGTGAAGGTGCAGCCGCGGTGATCGTTGGCACAGACCCCGACGAGTCCATCGAGCGTCCCCTATTCCAGCTGGTGTTTGCGAGCCAGACGATTCTGCCAGATTCGAAGGAAGCATTGAAAATTTTACCTCGACTTCTCAACCAGTATTTCAAACTACTCTATTTATGTATACATAGATAAATGACTTCAGTTTGACACCAAATCATATGGCGATGGTCAATTGAATTTGTGACATATTTTCATTTTGATGTTTTTCTTTTAAGAAGCATGTAAACTACACACAAATCTGTTCTGATAGGCTGATAATTTATACCAAACCAACCAAATGTTGATAATATTCATTTTGCCCAACTACTAACTGAACAAATGTCATTGTTTTGGAATTGAAGTTGGAAGGGAACCACCATACTGATGGGAATGGAACCACTTTACATGTTCTGTTAATGCTTAAGAATGGGACTGTGCTATTTCTAATTGAAATGAAATTTCTTGTTGAACCATAGTAAGTTCATGAGATTTACTGATTTACTATTGATTATTTATTTTCGGTTTTCCTGATGATAGACTATGTGCAAAATGTATTTTTTTTCTTCCCAACAATAGATACCAGTTGCTCTCTTTCTCTGCGTTATTCTGACAGGAGCGATTTACAGTTAGTAGTAACGTTATAATTTATACCTATATGGAGGGTATATGGAGGGTATATTGTTAGTATAAGTTATTCCTTGGTTATTGACAAAATGACAAGAGCTAAATTCTGTAGTCAAATTACTTTCTATAGGTCTTTTTTGTGAATATTCAGGAAAGGTTACTTAAATCACATGTTCTAAAAAAGACACTCAATAGTTGATTCACAGCGATGCTCTGTTTGAATACGCCAAACAGGTGAAGAATTTGGGGAGCACTTTATTTGAGCTGCTCTCGGAAGCTCTTGGGCTCAAACCGAGCTACTTAACTGATATAGAGTGCAACCAAGGACAGATCATATTCTGCCACTATTACCTTCCGTGCCCCCAGCCTGAACTTGCCATCGGGACAAGCCGGCATTCAGACTCTGGCTTCCTCACCATACTTCTCCAAGACGAAATTGGTGGCCTACAGTTCCTCCATGAGGACCGGTGGATAGACGTCACACCGACACCGGGAGCGTTCATTGTCAACATCGGCGATCTCCTACGGGTACACTGAACATTCGAAGCAGAATTATTCATTCAAGGCGAGCAGTGGCGTTAAGAGCCTTAAATTAAAAGATTGTTGTCATTTGCCCGCCCCCCCCCCAAGGTGCATATTTTCTATTTGCCCCCCCCCCCCCCCCCTTGGTTCCCCGCTAGCTCCCCCACTGAAGGCGAGCATTGATCAGTAACTCGCGTCGTGTGGAACTGACTCTTTTGTTCAAAATGTCCAGTCGATCTCCAACGATGGGTTCAGGAGCGTGGACCATAGGGTGGTGGCGAAGAACGCCGCGCCGAGGGTCTCAATCACGTGCTTCTTCAGCACGCATTTCCACCCTGCCTCTATGAGAATGTACGGTCTGATCAAGGAGATGTTGTCCGATGAGAACCGGCCATTGTACAGGGAGACCCTCGTCAGAGATTACATCAAACATTACTACTCCATCGGGTTAGATGCGAAAACTGCTATCTCTGATTTCCGGTTGTGAATTGTGAAGGTGAGTTTGTGCAGTAAAATGGTAGCACAAGTGCTAGAATATTATGTACAGCTCAAATGGTACAGGAGTGCACCACAAGTTTCATTTCATCTCCTGGTGTATTTTAGTGGAACAGAAGAAATTCAACTTTGTTCCATGGTTTGTGATCTTCTTCCCCTTAATTATGATCCATGTCAGATCATATAAAAACAAAGGTTGGATCTATGCACCTGCGGGCGGGCGGGGCAGCGAGCATCGAACTGTTTCATGTAGAATTCTTGATTGCATTCCTTTTGTTTGAGGTGTTCAGCATCATAGGACTTGCCCTTGCCAAACTGTTCAATCTTTAGTTATCTTGCCTATCTGAAACAGCTGCTACTCCATATAAACCAGAAAAGAGCTCTTGCTGGGAAGATGGTCCTAATCAGTTGTTGGGCAATGGTTCGAAGAGCACGGCGATTAGGCTGTGCACGGAGCGCTTGTCGGAGACCCACCGGAGGCTGCCCTCCGCGGTGCCATTGGCGGCTGGCGCCTCTCTTGAGCTTCACCGTGAACTCAATCCTCTGGCGCATTAAACCGAAGGCCAGCACGTTGGGCGTGGAGTTGATGTACGCCATGATCATCTCACCGTCGGCGTGCGTCATGCGCGACGCGGCGACCAACTGACCATGCCCACGCCGCCCGCCTTCTGGATCATCTCCGAGAGCATGATGGGGTCCTCCTTGCGCTGGCACGCCACGATCTTGCTGCGGACGTCTACGGTGTTGAGCACGCCGTCGGCAAACATTCCCGCGATGAAGATGAAGGGGAAAAGGGTTGTCCCTGACACGCTTGTACCACTTGAGGTTCTCGACGTCAAGCACCATCCCATTGCCGAGCTCCACTCTGGAGATGAGGCGGCGGCCCATGGTGCTGGCGGCGACGGTGAGCAGCCACAGAGCGCATTTTGTGAGGGTGCGCTCGAGCGAGCTAGCGTTCACGGTGTTGGTGCCGACGAAGAGGTCAGACATGACGGTTGGGAAACTGCCAACGACGATGAGGTCCTTGTAGAACGGCTTTCTCGTCTCCATGTCGTCGCCGAGGGACATGGAGATAACTTCGACGCTATCCTGGAACGCGCCCATCTGCATGACAAAGAGGACCTCTGTGGCCGAGCAGGTGTTAGCGAGGCACACCTCGTAGCATGCCAGGTGCGCGCGTGGCACCATGACGGACGCCGTCCTGGCCTGGGCCCCAAACAGCTCGACGTCCCGCACCAACCCGCCCCCCTCCTGGCGATGGTGCCAGAGGTGTGCTTGTCGTGCTCCTGTGGGCCCCTGGACTGCCCGTCGATCAGCTTCTTGTTGCACGATGCCTCACCGGTGAAGTGGCACCCATGTGCCACTTGGCCGGCGGCGGCATGTCATCGTCGAGGAAGGACACATGACATGGGTTGATGTCGTTGTCGAGGATGCCCACAATGACGCCCTCCCCCATGCTCCCGCCACGCTCCACGCCCCCGTCGCTGGCGCGGACAACTTGAGCAGCTCCGACGTGTAGGTCGTCATGAGGCGCAGGGCCGCATCGGGCAGCGCCTCAACGCACCAGGGCAGCCTGCAGAGCATGGGCACCTCGTGGTCCGTGAGCTAGCCCACGAAGCTGCTGACGACGTGCTAGAAGGAGAAAACAAGCCGCGGGCCGATGTGGGGGAACGCCTCGAGGAGCAACATGGCGGCGGTGGTGTTGAGCACGACGCCAGCAGCGAGGCATGCCACAGCTTCAGCTCCTCGCCGCTCTCGATGCGCCTGTTGGCATGGGACACGATGATCAGGTACATCTTGAGGTCGCCCTTGTCGCCCCTGAGTGCCGCCACCACGTGAGCGAGCAACTTCTCCCGGGCTTTCTCTACCATGGTGACATCGGGAGCGAGAAAACTATTGCTCAACCTTTGCTAGAATTGGATTATTTCTATTCTCCCGCCATGAGACCAGGGAGGCGGGTCATCCGTCATCCTTTATAATAGTAATATTACTCAAGCTTTGCTAGAATTTGATTATTTCTCTCCTTAAGAGCATCTAAAGGCGGACTTGTCAAATTCGGCACCCTATACGTCCGTGGACGTGCCCGGGTGCGTCCACGGATAGTGACCGAACAGTCCCTAAATTCACGCCTCCATAGCCGTGCATCTCATATCCGGCACCCTATATCTATACGAAATTATGCAACATACTACATAGATCATCAATCGGCCAAAATCAACAGCAAAATGACATAAATCGGTAGCAAATGGGCATAATTCACATAACATCGTCAAAAGATCACCAAACGGGCATAATTCACACAGTTCAATCGTCCGGCAAATGCTAACTAGATAGGAGCTAGATTATATAAACACGAAGAAGGCTGGAATTCACCACTTCCTCGCCGGCCCTTTACCCTTCCGGTCGTCGGCGCTGTCGCAGGCGTTCGCGGCAGGAGGTGGGTCAATGTCGGAGCCATCCGTGTCGGACCCGTCGGAGGAGGAGGATTCGGAGATGATAATGTAGCCCTTCAAGCGCCGGACTATGTGGTCCTGCTTACGCTTGAGCTTGGCCACCCTCACCGCCTCCGCCGCTGCCTACGCCGCCTCCTGCTCGGACTACTCAATGCCGAGCCAAAGCTGCTTAGCGCTGATTCTCCGGAGCCGCCGGGCGTCCATCTCCGCCATGGTAAGTGACCGAAGGTACACCCACTCAAGGAGACGCTCCTCCTCTTCAGGCATCGGCATCATGTGGCGGCGACAGGCGGACTGCGCACCCGCGTCGAACGCGACCCCCATCTCCCATGCACTCTGCCTCTCACGGCGGGCAGCGCATGCCTCCAACTCCAGAGTCCGCATTCGCGGCGCCGGCGGAGCGGGCACTAGAACCCACCACTGCCCGTGTGGAGCAGCAGCCGGAGGTGGAGGAGGCTGTTGGGCGGGCGACGCCAATTGGGCTGCCCTCGCAGATCCACACGCGGGGCGGGAAGGATCGGCGACGGGCGATAGGTGGCGTCGCATCTGAACCGGAGCTGCCGCCCGTATCGACCCCGCGAGCGCTCCAGCACGATACGGAGCGCCAACTCGTCCTCGTCTCCGAATATCTTGTCGAACTGGTTGCCGGTGCTGGACATGGTCGCCGGCGATCGAGATTGGACAGATTGGGGAAAGGGGAGCGTTCGGGAGCAGAATGGGGCGGAGTAAAATGAGCCTAGGGTTTGCTCCGAAGAGGGATTTTGTGGGGTCAGGGTGGGACAGTGGTGTGTCGGGCGGACGTGGCAGACGCGCCCGGCAGCCTCATATCCGCCCTACATTTGGGCTGGATATGAAGGGTGCCGGTTAGCCCAGCATTTTTCCGTGGTTCGGGAGGTCCAGTTGGATCACTTTTTTGTGACCGAACGTTCGAGACGGATTTAAGAGGTCCGGCTTAAGATGCTCTAACTCCGGGCAACGCGATAATCCGTGATATATGCATGTAGAGCTGTAGCATCTCCTCCTCCACCCGAGTCGCCCCCCGCGTGGGCGGCCGGGAGGGCCCCAGATCCCGTCGGCCGGCCCTCCCCCACTCCTCCTCCTCCTCCCTCGCCATCGCCCAAGGGCGCGGCCAGGCGAAGCCTGGTCGTCGCCGACGGCGGCGGGGACTCGGGCCCTCTCGCTCGCGTGGGGCTGGCGCCGGCCGGTGCCCCCGGGCCGGAGCGTGGCGGCGGGCCGGACGCCACGGCAGGTGGTGGCGGCGCCTCGGCGACTTCGCTCCCCCGCGGCAGGAGGCCTCGTGATCTGGTGCGTCGCGGTCGCCAGGGACGGCGGCGGCGTGACCGGATCGGGTCGCGGCCGGATCTATGCCCAAGCGTGGGCCTTGATCGCTGGTCTGACGTCGGCACGGTGGCGGATGCGTCTCGTCGGCAGCTGGGCAGATCCGCCGGGATTCTACCCTTGTCTGGTCCTTGACAGCGCGGGCAACTCCAGGGGAAACCCTGGATCTCCTTGGGATCGAGCGATGATGGCGATTTTGCGTCGTAGTCCCTCTTTAGGCCGGAGGTCTCCCAGATGCAGAGGCCGGGGGTCTTCCACCCTTTAAAAAAAAAAAACTGTAGCATCAAGTGCGGTGCGGTCAACATGAGGTCACAGTTAGGGACGAGCGCACTCAAGTTTTGTAGAGATGGTTCAAGCTTAGTGCACTTGTACCAGTCATTGCCCCCCTTGAAATGAGGAGCACGGAAAGATCCTTTCGTTGAATCCCATGCTCACCTTTTCTCACCAGTCAATGACGACAAAGGAAAAGGAAACACGTCCATCGCCTTTTTTCTTTGTATTTATATATAAACTCCCCAAAGCTCACTGCTCTGCTTTACTTTGCAGACCTTTGCCTCGGTTCCATGCTAACACGAGGCGACATAAATTATTTACAAAGAACATCTAGAACCAGAATTTACGTGGACACGGTTTCCAGGCTAGAACGAGGCGATATTATTACATATTTTTCACTAAAATTAGGACCCTTTCCAGTCGTACGCGGAGGCAAATGAACGGTATACCTACCTGGGCTGAGAGTTACCAACTTAGCGTATATAGGTGAACACACAGAGCCAAGATCCTACCACAGCCAAGGAATAGTCATGAAGACTTCCCATTGCCTACCCTTCATCTCACTCTGCAGTCTCCTGCTAGCCACGTTTGCCCCGGCCAAGGCAGTGCCATCCCTGCAAGAACAAGCAGGAGCGCTCCTTGCCTGGAAAGCCACGCTAGAAGGCCACCCAGCCCAGCTGGGATCGTGGGGAAGGGGGCACCACAATACATGGCCATGCAGCTGGCATGGCATCACATGCGGCAAGGATGGAGCAATGCACCAAGAGGTGGTCACCAAGATCTCTCTGCCGGGGCTGCGGCTGCAGGGGGAGCTCGACGCCCTCAACTTCACGGCGTTGGCGACCTTGACGAGCATCCAGCTCTCGCGCAACAGGCTCACCGGGAGGATCCCGTCGAGCATCGGGTCACTCAGAGAGCTCCGGTTCCTGCTTCTTCAACGCAATCAGATAAGGGGCCCTTTACCACCTGCTCTTGCATCCTTGAGAAACCTACGCTGCTTAATGCTCCAGGAGAATGAACTCTCCGGTGAAATACCAAGCCAAATAGGACAACTAGCGGGACTTGTGAAGCTGGACTTGTCTGCCAATCACTTGTCTGGTCCCATCCCGACTGAACTAGGCTACCTAAAGAAGCTGCTCAGGGTACATATTGCCAACAACAACCTCACAGGCCCCATTCCAAGTAATTTAGGGAATCTCACTAAACTCACTGTCTTGTACCTTTATGGTAACCAATTATCTGGATATCCTCCTCGAGAGCTAGGGTACCTTGTGAATCTAAAGGAGTTGGTTCTCTCCCGCAACAAATTGATGGGTTTCATCCCCGGTACCTTGGGAGGCATGATCAACCTCACACTCTTGTCCCTAGCGGATAACCAACTTTCCGGATGCATTCCTCCAGAGCTAGGTTACTTGTTGAATCTAAAAGAGTTGTACCTTGAAAACAACAAACTTGTTGATTCCATCCCTAGTACCTTCTTAAATTTAACAAACCTCACTAGCTTGTACCTATCGGGTAACCAACTTTCTGGGTGTATACCTCGAGAACTAGGTTACATGGTGAATCTTAAAAAGTTGGCTCTTAGCTCCAACAATTTCAACGGCTCCATACCTAATACCTTTGGGAGTTTGGTTAACCTCACTGAATTGTATCTATGGGGCAATACACTTTCCGGGTGTATTCCTCGTGAACTAGGTTACCTAGTGAATCTTGAAGGGTTGGATCTTAGTGTAAACAAACTAATGTGTACTATTCCCAATAACTTTGGCAGTTTCAGTAACCTAACTATCCTGGTCCTTCGTGATAACCAACTCACGGGTTATATCCCCAATATCTTTGGAAATTTGACAAAGCTCACTACCTTACACCTCGATGATAATCAGTTCTCTGGACATGTTCCTCTAGAAATTGGCACCTTATGGGATCTTGAAGTTCTGGAACTCGACAATAATAATCTCTCTGGTCCCCTACCACCTGGGTTGTGCTCTGGAGGCAAGCTCAGGCATTTAACTGCATCTAATAACAGTCTGGATGGACCAGTGCCATCAAGTTTGCTACACTGTAGAAGCCTATTTAGAGTTCGTCTTGAAAGGAATCAAATAGAAGGAGATATTTCTGAGTTGGGAGGTCATCCAAGTCTTAACTATATGGATATGAGCTCGAATAAACTCTTTGGAAAATTATGTTCTCTTTGGGGGGAAAGTCAAAATATTAACATGCTACGCCTCTCAAACAACAACCTGACGGGGGAAATACCCATAAATATGGGGCGGCTAACTCAGCTAGGGATACTTGATCTCTCATCAAACAAGCTTGAAGGATATATTCCAATTGAACTGAGCAATCTAAAAAACTTGTTCCAGTTGAACCTCGCAGACAATTTGCTCCATGGAAGCATACCACAAGAAATCGGAGCACTATCTAGTCTACAGTTATTTGATTTGTCATCAAATAACCTAAGTGGTTTGGTACATGGGTCAATTGGGAATTGTTTAGAGCTTCGCTCATTGAACCTGAGCGGAAATAACTTTACAGGAAACATCCCTACCGCATTAGGGGTGTTGCACAACTTACAATACATGTTGGATTTGAGTGATAATTCATTTACTGGGGCAATACCAAGCCAACTTAGTGGCCTGATCATGCTAGATACTTTGAATCTTTCACACAATGAACTTAATGGATCCATCCCTCAATCATTTAAGAGTATGGAAAGCTTGATATCCATTGATGTATCTTACAATGAATTGGAAGGAGTAGTCCCAGAGAGTAAGCTTTTTCAAGGAGCCCCGTTGAAGTGGTTCATGCATAATAAGATGCTATGTGGTGTAGTGACCGGACTCCCCCATTGTAGTAGTACAACTGTGAACCAAGGGAAAAGAAAAGGATACAAAACACTTGTACTAGCAGTGGTCCCTGTGCTGATGTCTCTTGTTCTTGTTGTATTTGTATTGATGTTTCAACATGAAAGGAACAAATCCAAGGCAATTGACACGGACAAAGTAACACAAAAAAATGTGTTCTCTATTTGGAGTTTTGATGGGGCAAACGTGTTCAAACAAATTGTTGAAGCAACCAATGATTTTAGTGAGATTCATTGCATAGGAACTGGGGGATATGGATCTGTCTACAAGGCTAGGCTTCCAACATCAGAAATATTTGCGGTGAAGAAGATGTGCGTTATTGAAGATGAGAGTTGCGCGAAGGGGTCACTCTTCCATCGCGAAATTGAGGCATTGGTGCAGATTCGGCATCGGAACATCGTAAAGCTATTTGGGTATTGTTCCTGTAGCCAAGGAAAGTTCCTTATATATGAATATATGGAGAGAGGGGACTTGGCAGAAGCACTGGGGATCAATGGAAGGGCAGTTGAATTGGACTGGAGAAGGCGGATACATATTGTGCTAGATGTGGTTCACGCTTTGGCCTACATGCATCATGATTGTTGGTCACCAATAGTCCACAGAGATATAACAAGTAAAAACATTTTGCTTGATCAGGAATTTAGAGCTTGCATCTCTGATTTCGGTACGGCTAAAATTCTAAATATTGATGGCAATAATATCACAAGGCTTGCAGGGACAAAGGGTTATCTTGCCCCAGGTAAACAAAAATCAAACCATTTTTTTCTTTTCTTTTTGCGGGTAACAAAAAAATGCACATTATGGGACGCAGGGAGTACTAATTAATATTCAATGATTGCAGAGCTTGCATATACAGAAAATGTGACAGAGAAATGTGACGTATACAGCTTTGGGGTGCTTGTCATGGAGCTCTTTATGGGATCTCATCCAGGCGAATTGCTCTCATCCCTCTCTGAGGCCAACAAGAATAATACTGCGAGCCTGCAACATCTGCTGGACTCAAGGCTCGAGCTCCCAGATGCTGAAACCGCGGGAGAAATATACCACATGCTCAGTGTTGCAGTTCAGTGCCTGGAGCCAAGTCCATCACGGAGACCCACAACACGACGTGCTAGTGACGAGTTATCTGCTAGTAAGGCATTTGAAGATCATGTTCATTATCTGCATGCTGGCCTCACCATTCCCACTCACTAGTTCTCGTGGCCATGGATGATGAATTCGTGCCATATAGTTTCTTCTTTGCTACCTACCTACCTACCTAGTTGAATAAAAGTGTAGTTGGCCTGTATCTAGCAAGAACAGGGCTGTGCTATTTCTAGTTGAAATAAAAGTGTAAGTTGATGAGATTTACTGATTTACTATTGATTATTTATTCTCTGTTTTCCTGATAAGACTATGTGCAAATGTTTTTTCTCTTCCCACAATAGATGCCAATTGCTCTCTTTCTCTGCACTTCTATGGAAGGTGCAATTTACAGTTAGTACTAATGGTATAATTTATAACTATATGGAGGATGTATTGTTAGTGTGAGTTCTTCATTGGTTATTGACAAAAGGACAAGTGCTAAATTCTGTAGTCAAATTACTTTCTTTAGGTCCTTCCTTTTGTTGTGAACATTCAGGAAAGATTGTTTGTGTCCTGATAGCATACTATAGACTATATCAGATTATCAGTGTATCTGGAACATGGATACTTGAGCAGTTTGTAATGTTACAAAATGAAAGTAAAATGGCAGTACAAGTGCCATTATATTGTATTGTATATACATTTGGTACAGGGGTGATTATATTGTATACATGTTGTACAGAGTGGCACTAGTTTGGTGCCCTGTTGCATTTTACTGGAACAGAAAAGAGTACTACAAGATCTTCATGAAATTCTCCTCAATTATGCTTCATGTCTGATCCTGTAAAAACAGAGTGTTGATCTATGCACCGGGGCCCCCGTCTGGAATGCCGAATTTCTTTTCGCCGATTCTGGGGGCGGCATCAAACTGTTTCCTGTAAAATTCTTGATTGCCTTTCATTTTGGCTTGAGCTGTTCAATCTTCAGTCATCTTTCATGGCATCGTTAAGCCCTATCTGACAGAGCTGCTTCTCCATGCATATATACATAAATCAGGAGAGAGCTCGGCGAAGACGATCCTAGTTAGCTCGTTAGTTATTATTAGGCAGTGGTTCGAAGAGCACGGCGATCGGGCTGCGCACGGACCGCTTGCCGGAGACCCACCGGAGGCTGCCCTCGGCGGTGCCAGCGGCGGCGGCATTGGGGCCTCGCTTGAGCTTCACCGTGAACTCCATCCTCTGGTTTACTAAGCCGAAGGTCAGCACGTTGGGCACCACCTCGACGGTGACGCCCTCCGGCGGGACGACCTCCAGGGTGTACACCGACACGGGCTCCCCGATGTTGGTCACCGCGCGCTTGACGTCGACCTCCGGCGCGCCCGGCGTGAGCGTCACCATGATCGACGGGTAGTTGAGGTCCTTGCCCTGGATCTTCCCCGCCTTGGCGCAGCTCACGTTCTGCAGCGGCTGCGCCATGATCTCGCTCATCACGCTCTCGTTGTACCCGAGGCCGCACACGTAGGGGATGTAGTCCGCCGGCGCCAGGTCGTAGACGAGGCCCGGGTCCAGCGCCCGCGTCGGGTTCACGAACCCGGCGCCCATGGCGAAGCAGTTTGGCTTCCCGGTGGTCTCGTCGACGATCGGCGTGCCGTCCGGGTGCGTCACGTCGGCGGTTGTCATCAGCGCCGACTTGATCGCCGCCGGTGACCACTGCGGGCGCGCTTTCTTGATCATGGCCACGATCCCGGACAGGTGCGGCGTGGACATGGACGTGCCGCTGTGCAGGCCGAAGGTCTTGGTGGGCGCGGTGTCGTTGGCGCCCCCGGGGATGGAGGCTGCGATGGCCGTGCCGGGCCCGGTGATGTCCGGCTTCAGCACGCCGACGCTGGACATGTTGCAGGGCCCTCTCGAGGAGTACTCGGCGATGGCCGGCAGGGCGGCCCGGTTCAGCACGGCGCCGGCGAAACTGAGGGTGGCCGTGGGGTTGGGCGTGGAGTTGACGTACGCTATGATCTTCTCGCCGTCGGCGTGCGTCACCCGCGACGCGGCGATGGTGAGGTCGTCCACGGGCGTGGTCGCGGCGCCGCGCTTCGGGCCGGACCAGCTGATCATCCCCGCGCCGCCCGCCTTCTGGATCATCTCCGCGAGCATGAACGGGTCCTCCTTGCGCTGGCACGCCACGATCTTGCCGCGGACGTCGACGGCGCTGAGCGCGCCGTCGGCGAACATGCCCGCGATGAAGACGAGTGGCCTGTCCTTGACGAGCTCGTACGGGTTCAGGTTCTCGCCCTCCATCACCACCCCGTTGCCGAGCTCCACCCTGGAGACCATGCGGCGGCCCATGGTGCTGGCGGCGACGGTGAGCAGCCACGGGGCGCAGTTGGTGACGGTGCGCTCGAGCGGGCCGGCGTTCCCGGCGCTGGTGCTGACGAAGACGCCGGACAGGACGGCCGAGAAGCTGCCGACGGCGATGAGGTCCTTGTAGAAGGGCTTCTGCGTGTCGTCGCCGATGGACATGGAGATGACGTCGACGCCGTCCTGGAACGCGCCCTTCTCCGTGACGGAGAGGACCTCCGTGGCGGAGCAGGTGTCGGCGAGGCACACCTCGTAGAAGGCCAGGTGCGCGCGCGGGGCCATGCCGGACGCCGCCCCGGCCGGGGCCCCGAGCAGCTGGACATCCCGCACGAACGCGCCCACGGCGGTGCCGGAGGTGTGCGTGCCGTGCTCCTGCGGGGCCCTGGACCGCCCGCCGATGAGCTTCTTGTTGCACGGCGCCTCGCCGGCGAAGTGGCACCCGCCGCGCCACTTGGCGGGCGGCGGCTGCATGCCATCATCCAGGAACGAGACGTGCCGCGGGTCAATGCCGTTATCGAGAATCCCGACGATGACGCCCTCCCCCATGCTCCCGGCGACGCTCCACGCGCCCGTGGCCGGCGTGGACACGCCGAGCAGCTCCGGCGTGTAGGTCGTCGTGAGGCGCAGGGTGGCGTCGGGGAGCGCCTCGACGCACCAGGGCAGCTTGGAGAGCTCGGCCACCTCGCGGTCCGTGAGGCGGGCGGCGAAGCCGCTGACGACGTGCTGGAAGGAGAAGACGAGGCGCGGGCCGACGTGGGAGAGCGCCTCGCGGAGGACCATGTCGGTGGTGGTGTTGAGCAGCGACGCCAGCAGCGAGGCGTGCCACTCCCTCAGCTCGTCGCCGCCCTTGGGCCCGTTGGCGCGGCACACGATGATCAGGTACGTCTTCAGGCCGACTTCCTGGAAGTCCTCCCCGCCTTGCGCGGCCCCGGCGGCGGCATTGGGAGCGAGCTGCTGGCCGTCGCCCCCGTTTACGGTGGCCGCGGAGGCGAGCAGTAAGAGGGCGCCGGCGAGGAGGAGGGGTGGGGATGGGGCGCGCATGGTGGCGGAGGGAGGGAAGGGGGAGGCGGTGGGGGTGGTGGTTGGCTGGCTTTAATGGCGAGCGGCGCAAGGCGAAGGCGACGACGGCCATGCGATCCATGGAGGCGAGCTCGCTATGTTTAGCGGGGAGTAGCTGGAACGTGGGATAAATTTGGCAGCTCGACGGGCCAGCCTCGAAAGCGCAGGCCCGGAATTGGGCCGTGCATGCCGAATTCGGCACGGCATGGGCTTAACTTGTGGAATCAAGAAAAAAAGGTTGAGGTGTGTTTTTTTCAATGGGAACATGAATTTTTGTTTTCGAAAACCAGGACAAATCTCCGGCCGCTGCATAGATTTTTTTATTTAAGAAAAAATTGCGAGAAATATTTATTTCAACTTTTTATTTCAGAAGTCTGTCATATTTGTTGTTCTGGCCATGTGTTATTTCCTGTATTTGTTTTTTGTGGGGATTTCCTGTATTTGTTTGAATTTACTACGCACATTTTCATTCCTTGCTTCCGTGTCATCCGGTGAATTTGCTTTCTAGGAAGGGAGCCTTTTCCAAGAAAAATCCTCGTGCGATTGGAAATGGAACTCCGTGTTTGAATCACCTGCACAGGTTTTCAAGAGGCATTTGCTTGCCTAAACATTATGGAAATATGAACTCTGATTATTTCAGTCAATGGAATAATGAGAATTTTCTACAAACACTAACCGGAGCTACCTATCCATATATCAGGTAGAAATTAGCCTTTCGGTGGAAACTCCCCGGAAACGACGCGAAGAAGTCTTTGAACAAATATTTCTACAAAAAATAGATGATTGTGAGGCGATGCAGTTAGAAAGTAAATTGAAATCTCGCAAAAAAAAAGTAAATTGAAAATGTCACCTAAATTGCATTCTTAGTCTAGAAAAAAAAAATCAAACATGAATAGTGTTTTCTTCCCCTTTTTCGCTCATTTCTCCGTGTTTTGCTTTTTTTCTTTGAATTTTTTCGTGTTTCGCTTTCATAGCACCTACAGTGTTGACTACTCGTACTCATATTGTTTTGTACAATCTTTTTGAAAATCTTACACGCGATTTCTACCGGAGAATGTCGTAATCGCCAGATATTCATATTCCATGAAAGGAGAACACAGGCCTCGGACGGGAGAGCGCGCGGCGCCTAAGTTTCCAGCGGCAAAGATGGCAACGAGACGAGGGAAAGGGGAATTCAGAAAGCTCAGGATGGATGGATGGATGGATGGATGTTGTTGATGTGGATAGCAATTAGCAAAATCACGTCGTTATCATCACACCAACAGACCAACCGGAGGCCATTGCCGGTGACACACACACACTCACACGTACGCAAGCACTTAACTGTTGTTTACCCTGAGACGGATGACACCGGCAAGCAATTCGGGACGACGTCGTTGTCCACCAAACGAAAGGAACTCTCCACTTTTCCTTTTTGTCTCGTTGCCTTGTGGTGGTGCATCCAGATGGATATGTGTGTATGTATGGTCGAGGGGGGGCCTGATCCCTGATGGAGTAGGTTTTAGGTCGGTCCTGCTACCACCACTCCATCTCAAGATGGGGATAAGATACCTGTGTCATCAATTGTGGATTAACCGACTTTCATTATTGGGGTTTTCTCACGATTTTCCTCGTCCTTTTCTGTGTGTAAAACGTCAAAATCGATTCCTTGGAGTAGGTTTCAGGTCGACGGCCCTACTCCCACCACTGATCTGAGTATATGAAGATGCGGATAAGCTTGTTGTGTCATCAATTAATTAAAAATTAACTACTAACTTTCGTTATTGGGTTTTATCAGGACTTCCCTCGTCTTTTTCGTGTGAACCGCCGAAATTGAATGTTGCACTGTGCGAGACTTAAAATTTGGAATTGAAGGAATATAATCCCCTCATGCACTCCCTTTGATCTTTATTATTGATGAAAAGTTCATCTAGTACATGCAAACAGGAACCGCCTCCCGGGTCGCACCTGGCGACTCCGGAGGCCCCCCGCCGCCACCTCCTCTCGACCTCCTCTTGTCGGATCTCCCTCGCCGCCGTCGGTGGCGACCCCCATGGTCGGCCGGCGGCGGCGGCAGGGTCTCCTCCGCCCAGCCATAGCCTTCCTCTCTCCCATGTGTGTCTCCTTGATCTTGACTAGCAGCTGCTACATGCCATGCCATCCATCACCTTGACTGACTCCTCCCTGGCCACCGGAGACTGTGCGCCAGAGGATCCGGCCTGCCGGGGCGTGGTGCAGCCACACGGTGGTCTACTACGTCACGACATGATGCGTGGCTATGGCCCATGTCGGACCAAATCAGATCTGCGCGGTGGCGGCCGTCTCCTTTGCATTCGAGATGGGGCGGCAGTTGCACGGGGCTTGCTACACCGGTTGGGATTCGCCAACCTTCATTGCTCTTCAATTGCCTCTTGGAGGCAATTGCCTTCTCTAGGATCTTTGGAGCAGCTACTCTCATCAACAATCTTGGGGGTTGGCATTGCCAAGGATCAGCTTGCCAGTAGAGCACTGCAACGGGATACATAATATGGACAAGCAATTTAGGCGGTACAACAACACAAGTTGATAGGTCTCAGTCTACATCATCAAGAGTAGAAATGAGAACAACAACAATGCATCTGGCATACTACACATGGACTACATGATACTAAGGATCATGAAGCTCAACACACTGCCACAAAACACATGCATTTAGCATGCATACTACACATGGGTTGCACATCACCGAAGATCATGAAGCTAAATACACTATCACATAGCATGCATCTAACATACTACACATGACCAATGTAACATCTGATCTACTACAAGCTCATAGAAATTCATGGAACCAACATGCAAAATTGTAATATTAGCACATAGGCATCGATCTACCACAACACCATCAATATCATCACTAGTGTCAAGTAAAAACTACCATACTACCAGAAGGACATTTGACCAACCACATCCTCACACAACATCCCAAAACCTACCGTGCTACCTTTAGATATACTCAGATCTGCCACATGGTCAGAGATCTAGGCCACGACGACTAGGGTTTCATGCTACTTACAAGTTACAACCATCAGAGGAGCAGTGGAGGCATGGAGCATCTCGGGGAAGAGGAGGAAGAAGGATTGCCGCCACTAACATCTGCCAACCAGAGAAGATGGCTTCACTTACGTGCTCGTCGGTCGGTGAACAAGCTTCCTAGAAAAAAGGGTGAAGATGGTGCCGTGGGTTTTGGCGATGAACCAAAGGGGGCGGGGGTAAATAGGGCAATGCAATCGGTGGGACATGACCCAAATTCTCCTTGGTCGCACGAGCTCGGTGTCGTGTTCCCCTACTTGCACGCGACGAGCATGGCTCCCTGGAAACTCCCGATTCAAGCGTTCCTCCAGGGGCGGCAGGTTGAGCACTGCTTTGAGGATCATGCGAGTCTTTTTCTACAAGTAGCACAGGCAACCAAACGAGCCAGATTTGGCCATACGGATCTTGCATGGATGTTTCGTGGTCAACAAAACAGTCCAAAAACCTCCGATCCAAATCTAGCCCAAGACTTTATAAACAAAAACACGCATAATAATGGAGTCTCAGTGGTGATAGTCGGTCAAATAATAGCCGAACCTAAATTAGGTAGTATTGAAAGTATGATTTGTCTCTTTTGTTTCTTGAGATATGAGTTACTTTTTATATAATTGTCTTTTACTAGTCATAAACACATGTTCTATCTATGTTAAAAATACATAAAAATCTACCGAGTTGAGTGCACCTACTCATCACAACGCCCCAGTGCACTGGATTCGTCCTCCATGCTTTAGATGGAGTAGGTCGATGGAGTAAGTTCAACTCCATGGAGTGCATACACCAGTGAGGTATGATTCAACACACTAGTAGAAAACAGGGCTTTCGTTCGGGCCTGGCCAGCCCATTAGTCCCGGTTCTGCACGAACCGGGACCCATGGGGTGCATTAGTCCCGGTTCGTGAGCCCAGGGGGCCGGCCGGGCCACGTGGGCCACTGGTCCCGGTTCGTCTGGACCTTTTAGTCCCGGTTCTACGCACGAACCGGGACCAATGCGCCTCGCCCCTGGCCCATGACCATTATTCCCGGTTAATAATTATTTGGAAACTATTCAAATTTGGAAACTAATGGAGTAACAGAAAGTTTATAATTATTCTGAGCTAAAAGCAAAAAGAATAAAAAAATAAAGCAAAAATAAAAAGAAAATAAATAATTCAAAAAACAAAAAAATACTTGAAAAAATAAAAAAATGCCGCCTAATGGGCCACACGGCCTGCATACGACTAGAAACCCATCTGCGCATGGGCCAGGATGCAGGCCCGCAGGCCCAATAGGCCCAACATGGCAGTGACAAGGGTAGGCATGTAATGCCTGCATATTAGAGAGGAGCTCAGCACCTGAGCTGCAACGCAGCTTATAAACAGGTGCTGAGCTCTCTCAGCTAGCGAGATGGGACTAAACTTCCCACCGCACCGCGCCAGCACAGGGCCTTTAGTCCCGGTTGGTGGCTCCAACCGGAACCAATGCTCCCCTTTGGTCCCGGTTGGTGGCACCAACCGGAACCAATGCCCGCCCTTTAGTCCCGGTTGGTGCCACCAACCGGGACCAAAGCCCTCTGCTTCCCGCCCTTTGGGCTTCTGAAAAGAGGCCTTTGGTCCCGGTTGGTGGCCTAAAGGTGGCATTGGTCCCGGTTTGTGCATCGAACCGGGACCAAAGCCTTTGCTATATAAGCCAGCACTTAGGAAATTTTCAGATTTCCATCGCCAGTTTCCCCCGCCCGACGACGCCGCAAGCTCGATCTACGCCGCCAGGCTGCCCCGCCGCCGTCGCC